>NC_090324.1:97189979-97425914 GCF_040869045.1 Eurosta solidaginis
ATGCCTTCCCGGAGTAAGAGAATATGGAGCAGTCCTGCTGCAAGGAGCTGCTGAGAAGATGCCAATTTGTGGAGGGACGAAACAAATTAGATGGGGTCACACTGAAATGACAGTCCTTGGTCGGGAAAAATCCCGAGTCGCTCCGGTACATAGAACCGACTGCCTTGGGGGAGCGTCGAAATCAACTTCGGTAGAGACCTTACAGCACCGCAGCAAGTGCGCACGGAGGGAGCAGTACCAGCAGAGCCACCAACCGTACCACCGTCCATCACCAAGTTATGGGACGAGATAAAAGGGCACCTAGCCAAAGCTTCAAAGCAACAGAAAAAATAAATTGCTTCGCCCACACGCACACCGGCCATACCTGGAGATCCATCTTTCCTTACCGCAGCTTTCCGTCAACCGAAGTGCGAGGGGGACTGTAACGTAGCTTTACAATAACGTAACCCCCCCCCCTCCCCCCCCCTCCCATGTATGTCCTTATTCACTTAAAAGTGAACCTCCCTGTATTTATTTTTCTATAGCATAGCCACCTGAACCTCCCTGTACTTATTCTCCTATAGCATAGTCAAAAACCACTTGCACTTTTTCTTCTATAGCATAGTCAACAACCACTGATAGCAAACCAATGAAAATCACAATAATGGTGTGTTGATTTCTCAACCAGTTTGCGGCGCCACCCATATAAACAGCGATTTGCATTTTTGCAATTCAGTCCTCGCAGGTGAGTCAGCGGGAGTGGTTGTCTTTTTAAAGACAAAATTGCCACTCCGGCTAGCCAGCTGAGTGGAAAGGGCGCTGTCATGGCGCCGGTAACCCTACACCCAGGTAAGGACGAGCGGGGCGGATGCCTTTGTGCTATTGCCACCCTTCGCCCCCTGGGTGATGAGCGGCCCGACGCCTTGATGACTATGTCGCCCCTCCCCCTCAGCTCCGGCTTCGGCCAGCTGAGTGGGAGGGGCGCTGTCATGGCGCGGGTCACCCTTCACCCAGGTAAGGACGAGCGGGGCGGATGCCTTTGTGCTATTGCCACCCGTCGCCCCCTGGGTGTTGAGCGACCCGACTATATAACCCCCTCCCCCTCAGCTCTGGCCTCGGCTAGTTGAGTGGAAGGAGCGCCGTCATGGTACGGGTCACCCTTCACGCAGTAAGGACGAGCGGGGCGGATGCCTTTGTGCTATTGCCACCCGTCGAATTATGTAATATGTGGAAGATAATATTTGCGAAGAAGGCAATTGGGAAAAACTTTACAACAACTAAGGCATGACGTAGCTGAATGCGTTTATAACCATTTCAACTATCGTAGGAGTGCGGGTTCGACTACCACTCGCGGGAGAAAGGGCTTTGAAGAGATTTACAAGGTATAATGGAAACAGCTGTCGCCTTGTCCGTCCTGATGTCACGGTGTTTAAATTTTTCCCAAATTATTAAATAAATTATAAAATTAAAAATTGCTTGAAATAAATGTTTTCATACATTTAAAGCGATACGGGCAATCCCCGGTTTCCTCATATAAGTATACAACATTTGGTTAATTCGTTGTAGTTCTATATATAGAACAAAAACTACAACAAATACCAAGTTTCGCTGAAAACCGCCTTACAAACAGGCATAACTTCAACACATAACTACATACAAATTATGTGATGTGTGGAAGATAATATATGCGAAGAAGGCAATTGGGAAAAACTTTACAACAACTAAGGCATGACGTAGGTGAATGCGTCTATAACCATTTCAACAATCGTAAGAGTGCGGGTTCGACTCCCACGCCCGAGAGAAAAGGCTTTGAAGAGATTTACAAGGTATAATCGAAACAGCTGTCGCCTTGTCCGTCCTGATGTCACATTGTTTAAATTTTTCCCAAATTATTAAATAAATTATAAAATTAAAAATAGCTTGAAATAAATGTTTTCATACATTTAAAGCGATACGGGCAATCCCCGGTTAACTCATATAAATAACCAAATTTTATCTACAGTAGTTTGGCCCAAATACGGTTATTATGTAATAATATCTTCATTCACGCTATTCTGGAAAGACACATACCTAAGCGTAAACGTGTTTCCACTGAACTAGTCCAAATATGGTTCACCAAAAAACTGAAATCTTTATAAACGCGTTCTACGGGTTCATACTCCGACTACTTGAAGTATTTTATATTTTGAATTAAGTAAGAAGCATTACAATACCTATATCTGTACGATGAAAAAGAAAATGACTTGCAATCCGAAAGCTTTCTATGATTTCGTAAACTCTAAACGTAGGGTTAAAGGGTTTCTTTCTGGTATGAAATACCGTAATGATTTCTCTAGCGACGAGCAAGATGCTGCTAACTTCTTTGCACAATTTTTCAAATCTAACTATTACGCTGTATTAATTTCTTTGTCTAATGAATACCCGTTTCAACTTAACTCACTTAACCCAATTAATATTTCAGCAATATCTCCACAGGAGGTTTTTTATATTTCACGTCTTTGAAGGAATCTTACAAATACGGTCCTGACCTAATTCCCACATGTTTTATTAAAAAATGCGCTGAACACATTTATCAGCCCCTAACTGATTTATTCAAAATGTCCCTAAAACATGGTGTTTTTTCCTGCTGTTTGGAAGGAATCTTGGAGGAATTGTAAAATTGTCTGTCATCCCAAAAGTATTTGGAGCCATTGTTACCAATCAGCTAACATTTTCCATTTCTACGTTGATTGCAGATTCCCAACACGAATCCTGTAAAGAAAAATCTACCATTATCAACTTACATGAATTCACAAGTCATGTTTCTAATGGATTTGGAGGAAATCTTCACACCGATGTTATTTACACTGATTTCCGTAAAGCATTTGATAAAGTTTCCCAGCTTGTGGATAAGCAAGCTGGATCGACATGGCTTCCAACCTGGTCTCACCCAGTGGATCCCTTCATATCTCTGCTGTAGAACGCAACAACTAATTTTTAAAAATACTCTTTCAAATGTCATTAATTGGAAGTACCAACGGCAGAACCGACCTTATAACTTTAGCCCCCGTCGATCCAAAGGGAGTGCCTAAAATGTATGTATTTATATTGGCTCGGGCAGTCTGCCAGGGTAGTGGGGGCATCCGCCCCGCCAAAAGCGTTGGGACGGGTTTCCTTCCTATCCGAGAAGACTGCTCGTGCATTAACTTTCCTGTGAGTAATAAGGGGTATAAGTCCCGTCTTACTCACAGGAAATGGAGGTAAACTGGTAGGGCGTCCGATAGGCAGGGGACGTACGCATCGGTGGAACCGACCTTGTAACGCTCCCCCCTGACCCAAAGGGTAGCCCTTGTCGACTACCAATGGCATCCGGCTCGCACTCTACTCACCTAAAGCGAAGTGTGCCTGGTGTTATTTGAAAAATCATCTTATTCATATGTGTCTATGAACACATTGGAAATTATACTCGCATAGCCGCGCACAGTGCGACACGAATGAAAATTCTCAAGCATTGTACGTTCACAATCGCTGGCTTACCTTGTGCTTGCGCGATGTTTGTTGGGCCGATATGTATTTATATGTATGTCGGTATGTGTACATGGTTATCAGCATGCTTTGTGTTTGCGCGGTAGGCAAGTAATATGCAGTGGGTACATATAATGTTAGGGTGGGCGTTAAATGGGGAATAGATATTGTGGGACGGGTGTTTGATACGTTACAGTCCCCTCCTACTTCGGCGGACGGAAAGTTGTGGTATTCTAGGGTTTTTGCCCGGAGGCCTGCACTACCATGGGCAGAACCCAGGTGTATTTAACCATTGGTTGAACCGATGACTCGGCCGACATATGTGTATATGTGTTCTTTGATGTTTTTATTATTATTTTTTTATTACAACAATAATGTGTACGTTTCATTTGTGTTTAAATTTACATTAAAAGCACAATTACATTTTAAATTTACATTTCAAAATTCAAAGTTTTACATTTAATGAATAGAAAAAAAACTTATCAATCTATGTAGAATCTTGTTTCTCTTCGGCCAGCGAATCGTACCATCTTGGAGTGTCCTTCCAGCTTGATTATGGCGTGATCTTCGTGCACCCTACGCGCCGTGATCCACCATTTGGGTTTTATCCGCAGTCCGGCAAAGAAGTCTGGGGCGTGGTTTTCATTAATAGTATCGTGTGGCTCTCGGGTTGGTGCATACGGTATAGTGTCACCAGTGGTTGGTTTGTCGCATACGCTGGCGCTTAGATGACCGGCTATTAATGGTGGGCCCCAGAATGTCTTAGTGTCCAGTATTCGTGGCTTATTTGGCGGCCACGATACTGCGTCGAATGGAGGCGGTTTTCGGGTATGGCATATTTTGTTCGCGCTTCTCTCGGCCCGACGACGTTGCGGTTAAAATTTATTTCGGCGGCTGATGTGTGCGTTGATTGGTTTTGGGCCGTATTTATGGCGAACGATATTTCTGGTTGTTCCTGGTGCCAGTTCCGACGGTCTTGTTTCGTACGTTGTGCCACCCTTGTTTTGAAAACGCGATTAACGCTTTCGGTAGGATGTTTGTGGGGAGCATACGCTGCGGTAAATCGGTGGGTGATGTTATGATCCTTCGTTGCCAAAGCGTTTGTGACGGGCTGCTCATCAATATCGCTAAGGAAGATGGCCGGGTTGCGTGGGTAATGATGTTTTTTTAGTGGTGTGTTATGTTTGGGAGTGATGAAGTGTTCTGCGGCGGTGTTTGGCCCCTTTGGGTGTGTGTATGCTTTTTGATGTGTTTCTATGAGCTCTAGGTATTCTTTCTTTTGCTCTTCGTTGAGGTGTTGCGCTTCCCTTATGTAATGCAGGGTTGCGGGTGCGTCTGCCTTCGTTGGGCCGACTGGGGTAAGGGGCTTTCCATCCAGTGAGACGGTAACGTTGCGCTTTGCCAAAAATTTCAATACCCACGATAACACTCTCGGCCAAATTAGGGATAACAGACACCGACATACTGGTGGTTTGGCCATTGTATTTGACCTTGACCGGGTAGGAGTGGGTGCTTTCAATGCATGATTGGTCGGCGAGTTGCACGTTGCGACGATTGGATAACGGTGGAATCTTTCGTCGTTCCAGATGCCTTCTTACGGCTTCATTGATGTATGTCACGGTGGCCCCAGTGTCGATCAGGGCACAGCACATCAATCCTTCGATGGACACCTGTATGTAAAAACGTCCGTCGTTTCCCTTCCCTTTTGCCGCGGATGATGATAGTGCGAGAGTTATCGGATTATTTCGGTTCATTCCGTAGCACGAAAAATCCGTGGACAGCGTTCCATCTCGGCCGCATCTAGAACAAAAAAAACGTCTTTTGTCGGTGCATTTGAAGCGGCGGTGGTCGCGTTTCTTGCATCGCCAGCAGGTGTTTCTTTCATCGTAACGGTTAGTGAGTGTGGACAGGGAGTGCGTAATTTATCATTCTGATCCTCCAGCTCCTCGATTACTACTGTGCTTAAGCTATGTGCTAAGAGTCGGCTCTGTTTGGCTTCTTCGCTTCGCAGTAGTTCGTACTCGGCGGTGAGCTCCATAAGCTTATCTATCGTTTGGAACTCGCCCCGCTTCACAAAGAATCGATATTCCACCCTTAGACCGTCGTATATGCGTTCGAGATGGTCTTCCTTGCACAGGGTCAGGTGTTGGCGGATCATCGTCTGGAGGACGAGGATATAGTCATTGCCCTTTTCTCTGCTCGTCTGTTTTCGTTGGCGGATAGCGTCCTCTAGCTGGCTAATGTGTCGCTTCGGCAAAAAGAATTTTCCGGCTTCGGAGCGGAAGTCAGCCCATGTGTGTATCTCTGGAAGGGTCGGGAAGTTACTTAAATTTCAGTTACAAAATTCGTATACAACGCTACACAGTGCCAAGCTAAATAAAGCCGTTCAAAAATGCCTATTTTGTGGCGATGAAGCAGATAAACAGGCTAAGAAAAAGAAACCGTAGGATCTTCAAAAAAAAAAATAAAGGTCGTTCTGATGAGTTATCAAAAGCTGTTATTGGACGTAATAATTTTGAGTATGATTTATTAGCTGCTAATGCTAAATACAATGGCAGTTGTTACAAGTCTTGCTTAAAACTTAATACTGCCGGTAAAATTAGGAGTCTTCAAAGTGAGGCTGTGAACTCTGCGAAGTAGGACTTTTTTAAATATATAGAACTGCCAGTTTACGTTAGATGATTGTCAAAATCAAGCATTAGAGAACGGAATTATATAAGTATGATTGAAGTTAAAGTATGGTAGTAGAATTATTATTACAAAAAAGCCTGGAAAACTACCTTTTATTCCTTTATTTGTTCAGAATACGCAGATATTCTCATAATTGTAAAAACAATAGAAATTTTGAATGCAATAAACACAACAATTGTAGTGGATGAAGATATTGATTTGTTGGTTTTTCTTACCGCAAGGACTACAATTGATAAAACTATCTCATTTCTGAAGCATAGATTGACTTTGCGAAAGACTTTACCGAAATTGTTTCGTTACCTCAGACTATAATTAGGATAGGAATTCGGCTTCTTCTTGCTTTTAATGGAGCTCCAAAAAATTAGATTGCATTGATAAGTCCGATATTTTACCTTCTCAAGAATACACGAAACGAGAAGCAAGTGCAACTAACTTGTCTGCCTCTAAAATTGGCATCTGCTATTCAACCCTTTTATCGAGTACATTATCAAATTCAGACATGGTAAAGGAATCAACGGAACCCTCAGGACTACGGTTGGAAAGTACTCTATACTAATTCTATAAAAATGCTTATATGGGAGATGTTTGGAACGGCTAATATCAAGAAGTACCAAACCGATTTTTATGATTTTTTTTTTTAAAGAGAGTATTGGCGCCAATAAATTTTTTCCATTTTCACAAACTAAAGCCTTTTATTTATACTCAGTTGAGCAGAGCTCACAGAGTATATTAAGTTTGATTGGATAACGGTTGGTTGTACATATATAAAGGAATCGAGATAGATATAGACTTCCATATATCAAAATAATCAGGATCGAAAAAAAATTTGATTGAGCCATGTCCGTCCGTCCGTCCGTCCGTCCGTCCGTCCGTCCGTCCGTCCGTCCGTCCGTCCGTCCGTCCGTCCGTTAACACGATAACTTGAGTAAATTTTGAGGTATCTTGATGAAATTTGGTATGTAGGTTCCTGAGCACTCATCTCAGATCGCTATTTAAAATGAACGATATCGGACTATAACCACGCCCACTTTTTCGATATCGAAAATTTCGAAAAACCGAAAAAGTGCGATAACTCATTACAAAAGACAGATAAAGCGACGAAACTTGGTAGATGGGTTGACGTTATGACGCAGAATAGAAAATTAGTAAGATTTTGGACAATGGGCGTGGCACCGCCCACTTTTACAAGAAGGTAATTTAAAAGTTTTGCAAGCTGTAATTTGGCAGTCGTTGAAGATATCATGATGAAATTTGGCAGGAACGTTACTACTATTACTCTATATGTGCTAAATAAAAATTAGCAAAATTGGATGAAGAACACGCCCACTTTTTAAAAAAAGATTTTTTAAAATTCAAATTTTAACAAAAAATTTAATATCTTTACTGTATATAAGTAAATTAAGTCAATATTCAACTCCAGTAATTATATGATGCAACAAAATACAAAAATAAAAGAAAATTTCAAAATGGTCGTGGCTCCGCCCATTTTCATTTAGTTTGTCTAGAATACTTTTATTGCCATAAGTCGAACAAAAATTTACCAATCCTTCTCAAATTTGGTAGGAGCATAGATTCTATGACGGTAACTGTTCTCTGTGAAAATGGGCGAAATCGGTGGAAGCCAAGCCCAGTTTTTATACACAGTCCACCGTCTGTCCTTCCGCTCGGCCATTAACACAATAACTTGAGCAAAATCCGATATATCTTTACTAAACTTAGCCCACGTACTTACCTGAGCTCACTTTTTCTTGGTATAAAAAATGGGCGAAATCTGACCATAACCACGCCCACTTTATCGATATCGAAAATTACGAAAAATGAAAAAAATGCCATAATTCTATACCAAATACGAAAAAAGGGATGAAACATGGTAACTGGATTGCTTTATTGACGCAAAATATAACTTTGGAAAAAACTTTGTAAAATGGGTGTGACACCTACCATATTAAGTAGAAGAAAATGAAAAAGTTCTACAAGGCGAAATCAACAGCCCTTGGAATCTTGGCAGGAATACTGTTAGTGGTATTGCATATATAAATAAATTAGCAGTACCCGACAGATGATTTTCTGGATCACCTGGTCCACATTTTGGTCGATATCGCGAGAACGCCTTCACATATACATCTAAGGGCCACTCGCTTTTAAAACCCTCATTAATACCTTTAATTTGATATCCATATCGTACAAAAACATACCAGAGTCACCCCTGTCCTACCCTAATGGCGATATCTCGAAAAGGCGTCCACCTATAGACCTAATGCCTCCTCCCTCTTAAAATGCTCAGTAACACCTTTCGTTTGATACCCATATCGTACAAACATTCTAGAGTCACCCCTGGCCCACCCTAATGGCGATATCTCGAAAAGGCGTCCACCTATAGACCTAGTGTCCACTCCCTCTTAAAATGCTCAGTAACACCTCAGTAAAATCGGTGGAAGCCAAGCCCAGTTTTTATACACAGTCCACCGTCTGTCCTTCCGCTCGGCCATTAACACAATAACTTGAGCAAAATCCGATATATCTTTACTAAACTTAGCCCACGTACTTACCTGAGCTCACTTTTTCTTGGTATAAAAAATGGGCGAAATCTGACCATAACCACGCCCACTTTATCGATATCGAAAATTACGAAAAATGAAAAAAATGCCATAATTCTATACCAAATACGAAAAAAGGGATGAAACATGGTAACTGGATTGCTTTATTGACGCAAAATATAACTTTGGAAAAAACTTTGTAAAATGGGTGTGACACCTACCATATTAAGTAGAAGAAAATGAAAAAGTTCTACAAGGCGAAATCAACAGCCCTTGGAATCTTGGCAGGAATACTGTTAGTGGTATTGCATATATAAATAAATTAGCAGTACCCGACAGATGATTTTCTGGATCACCTGGTCCACATTTTGGTCGATATCGCGAGAACGCCTTCACATATACATCTAAGGGCCACTCGCTTTTAAAACCCTCATTAATACCTTTAATTTGATATCCATATCGTACAAAAACATACCAGAGTCACCCCTGTCCTACCCTAATGGCGATATCTCGAAAAGGCGTCCACCTATAGACCTAATGCCTCCTCCCTCTTAAAATGCTCAGTAACACCTTTCGTTTGATACCCATATCGTACAAACATTCTAGAGTCACCCCTGGCCCACCCTAATGGCGATATCTCGAAAAGGCGTCCACCTATAGACCTAGTGTCCACTCCCTCTTAAAATGCTCAGTAACACCTTTCGTTTGATACCCATATCGTACAAACATTCTAGAGTAACCCCTGGCCCACCCTAATGGCGATATCTCGAAAAGGCGTCCACCTATAGACCTAATGCCCACTCCCTCTTAAAATGCTCAGTAACAGCTTTCGTTTGATACCCATATCGTACAAACATTCTAGAGTCACACCTGGCCCACCCTAATGGCGATATTTCGAAAAGGCGTCCACCTATAGAACTAAGGATTACTCCCTTTTAAAATACTCATTACCACCTTTCATTTGATACCCATATCGTACAAACACATTCTAGAGTCACCCTGGCCCACCCTAATGGCGATATCTCGAAAAGGCGTCCACCTATAGACCTAATGTCCACTCCCTCTTAAAATGCTCAGTAACACCTTTCGTTTGATACCCATATCGTACAAACATTCTAGAGTCACCCCTGGCCCACCCTAATGGCGATATCTCGAAAAGGCGTCCACCTATAGACCTAATGTCCACTCCCTCTTAAAATGCTCAGTAACACCTTTCGTTTGATACCTATATCGTACAAACATTCTAGAGTCACCCCTGTCCCACCCTAATGGCGATATCTCGAAAAGGCGTCCACCTATAGACCTAATGCCCACTCCCTCTTAAAATGCTCAGTAACACCTTTCGTTTGATGCCCATATCGTACAAACATTCTAGAGTCACACCTGGCCCACCCTAATGGCGATATCTCGAAAAGGCGTCCACCTATAGAACTAAGGATTGCTCCCTTTTAAAATACTCATTACCACCTTTCATTTGATACCCATATCGTACAAACACATTCTAGAGTCACCCTGGCCCACCCTAATGGCGATATCTCGAAAAGGCGTCCACCTATAGACCTAATGCCCACTTCCTCTTAAAATGCTCAGTAACACCTTTCGTTTGATACCCATACCGTACAAACATTCTAGAGTCACCCTTGGTCCAGCTTTATGGCGATATCTCGAAAAGGCGTCCACCTATAGAACTAAGGATTACTCCCTTTTAAAATACTCATTACCACCTTTCATTTGATACCCATATCGTACAAACACATTCTAGAGTCACCCTGGCCCACTCTAATGGCGATATCTCGAAAAGGCGTCCACCTATAGACCTAATGCCCACTCCCTCTTAAAATGCTCAGTAACACCTTTCGTTTGATACCCATATCGTACAAACATTCTAGAGTCACCCTTGGTCCACCTTTATGGCGATATCTCGAAAAGGCGTCCACCTATAGAACTAAGGATTACTCCCTTTTAAAATACTCCTTACCACCTTTCATTTGATACCCATATCGTACAAACACATTCTAGAGTCACCCCTGGCCCACCCTAATGGCGATATCTCGAAAAGGCGTCCACCTATAGACCTAATGCCCACTCCCTCTTAAAATGCTCAGTAACACCTTTCGTTTGATACCCATATGGTACAAACATTCTAGAGTCACCCCTGGCCCACCCTAATGGCGATATCTCGAAAGGGCGCCCACCTATAGACCTAATGCCCACTCCCTCTTAAAATGCTCAGTAACACCTTTCGTTTGATGCACATATCGTACAAACACATTCTAGAGTCACCCCTGGCCCACCCTAATGACGATATCTCGAAAAGGCGTCCACCTATAGACCTCATGCCCACTCCCTCTTAAAATGCTCAGTAACACCTTTCGTTTGATACCCATACCGTACAAACATTCTAGAGTCACCCCTGGCCCACCCTAATGGCGATATCTCGAAAAGGCGTCCACCTATAGACCTAATGCCCACTCCCTCTTAAAATGCTCAGTAACACCTTTCATTTGATTCCCATATCATACAAACACATTCTAGAGACACCCCTGGTCCACCTTTATGGCGATATCTCGAAACAGCGTCCACCTATGGAACTAAGGATCACTCCTTTTCAAAATACTCATTAACAGGTTTCATTTGATACCCATATCGTACAAACACATTATAGAATCACCCCTGGTCCACCTTAATGGGGTCATCTCGAAAAGGCGTCCACCGATAGACCTAAGGCCCACTCCCTCTTAAAATGCTCAGTAACACCTTTCATTTGATACACATATCGTACAAACAAATTCTAGAGTCAGCCCTGGTCTACCTTTATGGCGATATCCCTAAATGGCGTTCATCCATAGAACTATGGCCTACTCTCTCTTAAAATACTCTTTAATACCTTTCATTTGATACACATGTTATACAACCACATTCCAGGGTTACCCCAGATTGATTTTCCTTATTTTGTCTCCATAGCTCTCAACTGATTATGTTATGTTCGGTTACACCCGAACTTAGCCTTCCTTACTTGTTTTAGGATAAAGTTGATGAAAACCCCCAAATATTGCAAGCATAAGACTTTTCGATTGCCAAACCCAAGCTACAGCTGACCAACAAAACCAACTTTGTGTTTGTGAAGAGATACATATACTCACAGCCAAAGAGAGTGCGTCATTTCACTCTTGGCAAATGCACGATTTTTTTTGTTTTTTTTTATTGTTTTGCGACAACCACTGAAAATCCAAACAATCAATTCCGTACAAAGCAACACATATGTATTTACTTATGTATGTAGTAAAGTTGATTAGAAACACACCTTATATGCAAATCCAAAATGTGATTTGCTTTGATATTGATTTGCTACAAACAAAGCAACACATATATATGTAGCTTAAGAAAATAAATAATAAACGCGCTCTTTCTGTCTCTTCCTCCCTTTACCATATTTTCAAATCTTATATTTATTAGCGATGTATGATGCTTTTTGGAACAAAGAGGAGAGTTAAAATGAAAGGTTGCGTGCATTGAACAACAGGCAAAGGGCGATTGGCCAGCATTTAACGACAGACCACATCTGAATTATATTGAAAATTCTCCACTTTTCATTGGCCGCATAAGTAAAATTTGCGTTTTTTGTAAGGATAGGAAGCGGCCAAATGAAACACCAGGTATATGCTGTAGTAAGGGTCATGTCAATTTAAGTGATATCGGTGAGCCTCCGCCAGAAATCAAAACACTGCTTACAGGAGAGCATACGTCGTCCAGTCATTTAAAACAAAATATAAGAAAATACAATGGTTGTTTCGCTATGACTTCGTTTGGCGGTAATGAAATTAGAGAAGGTAATTTCATGCCAACTTTCAAAATACATGGACAGACGAAAGAACGTGAATTACGGGAGTCCCTGTCGTGAAGACTTACCTCCGGTGTAAAACACAGATCAATGTCCGTTGATCTTCAGCCCAACAAGTTGGTACCAATGCGGTGAGCTGGGGTGTTCAAGTCAACCAGCCTTGGTTTGGCCGAGGAGGACTATCCATCCTCCTCTTCCATTTTCGGGTAATGGCACCCGGTTGCACGGCAACTCCACCGCGAGTTCCGTGCTTGCCTCAAGATCCCTCTTTCATTGATTTTGATATCTCAGTATCTGGTTAACAAGTTAACCAGATTGAGATATTTAGCGGCGCTTGGTTTTGCTTAGATGTTGCTTAAAGGGCCGCACTACGTTGACAAACGAAGTGAGCTTTGGCATCCAATTATGCGCCGTCCTCAACACCAAACACCATCACAATTTAAATCAAGGGATGTGAAAAACCTTTTCCGCACACAGACCTGTGAGTGCCGAGTGCCCGCCTCAACAACGCCCCTCGACATCGCTTGAGGCCACACTACGTTGACAAACATTGTGTGCCATATCGTCTTCTATTGGCTTCCATTTTCGCTACTAATTTCGCTCCAATTTCCACTCAATTACACAACAATTATGCACCAATTTGCCTCCAAATACACTCCTACCACAATTAAGGGATGTGGCCAACCTTTTCCGCTCACAGACCTGTAAGTACCGAGTACCTGCCCCAGCAACATCTTTGCACTGCAGTCCGCCACACTACAGTGATTTGACATCGTCAAATCTTGCCACATATAGGGTGTGGCCATCCACACAGCGAACGCCTTCTATTCGCTTGCGCAGTCTAAAGCAGCCTCAAAACATCTCAAAAGACGAGATGAGCACCGGCCCACTCGTACAATTATCGATTGCTTTTTGGCTCACGATAGACATGCGCTCTTACACCATCTTTCGTCAACTATTTTTCAGCATTTGTCACAATTTAAGGGATGTGACCAACCTATCATCTGCCCCTCAGGGTCAGCTTCTCAATGAAATTGGGACTGCCGTGGCAAGCATGAGACCGAATTCCCTTGGGTCTTGGGTTCCCAAGGGAAAACAAGTCTACTCAGAGCGTGTGTCATAAGTGAACTCTGTTTGAAACCACAGCCACCGCGATGCTCCCACAAGGGGGCCATCCCAGGACAGGAGGTGAGACCTGAGTACAAAGCATCGTTCGATGCAGTGCACCAGATCACACTGGCTTCTCCTGCTCCCGCGGTAGCACTTTTTATAAAGACCTTGCCTAGGGTCCCACAGGGTGATACACTGCGTCCACCCTGCTACCTTTCGAGTAAAACACCTTACTCATGGATTGGGTACCCATGGTATTATGGTCGCCTTTTACGACCGGTATACCTACCGTGGGCGTTTATTACCACCGCCCAACATGGTTGCAAAATTTTTACAAATATATTTTTCTTCCCAAGAGCAGCAGCTTTCGTTGCGCCAAAATGCTGCACCAACTTTTCAAAGCGATATTCTAAAATTAATTCATGAAATCCTGCTTGAAAATAATGTGTATGTTCGAAGTTGTATGACTTCTATGGAGCGTATGCCATTCGAATAACTATGGGGATGTAATCCATGCCGACAAAAGCCCGTGGACGATATAATGCCCCGACTACAGGCGAGGTCGCAGTATTGATAGTTAACGAAAATGCTGGTCGATAACACGATAACACTCTCAATCGTGTGTCAGAAAATCATCCTTCACTTGACCCCTTGCAATACCCTATCATATTTTTAAATGGTGAGGACGGTTACAGCATAAATATACCGCAAACTTCTCCAAGCAATGAGGCACCTAACCCACAAAAAACAGTTTCATGTACGCAATTTTATGCATATAAAATTATGATTAGAGAAAATAAATTTAATGCGCTTCTTTAACCGATACTGTGTGGACATGGCTGCTAATCTGATGACCAAAAGGTTGAATTTTATAAGAGCAAAAGACGTTGCGTGAAAATAGTTATATACAACCAAGGCTGTTAACGAAAATTGCAATCCTGAAAATATTGGTCAGTTAGTAAATTTGCCGTCTTCATTTACTGGATCTCCTCGATATTTGCATGAACGTACACAAGACGCCCTCTTATATGCCCATCATTATGGAAGGCTTGACTTATTTATAACATTCACATGCTATCCAGAGTGGAGTGAAATCAAAAACGAATTGTTTTCTAATCAACGACCAAGTGAGCGCCAAGAGTATTCCATATTAAACTACACCAACTCATAAGTTTAATTACAAAACAAGATATTTTTGGAAAGGTTAGGTGCCATATGTTTACTGTTGAATAGCAAAAGTGAGGTTTACCTCACGCGCATATGTGTTTTAATTTGGCTAATAGATAAGATTTTTACCGATGACATGGATCGCATTATATCAACGGAAATTCCAAATAAAGACGAAGATCCGATGTTGTATGATATAATTACTAAAAATATGATCCACGGCCCATGTGGGGTTGATAATTTATTATCGCCCTGCATGTTGAATGGACGATGCTCAAAACGATACCCACGTGAGCTCCAACAGCATACGCCGACCAGGGAAGATGGATATCCAAAATATAGACGAAGGTCTTCTCCGCTCACGTAAATGTAGAGTACTGTCATTCAGTGTAAGCAATAAAATATATTTGTAAGTATGTCAACAAAGGTAGCAAGATTTTCCGTTCAAGATAATAAGGACGAAGTGCAAAATTTTTTGAATGGAAGATATTTAAGCACATCAGAAGGTATTTTGAGATTACTGGGATTTTCGATTCATGAGCAATTTCCAACGGTTGTACATCTATCTGTTCACTTAGAAAATTGACAAAGGGCTTTTGGTACTGCAGGAACCACTATAAACCACTTTGACAGCATTTCTTTTCTTCTTTTTTCAGTTGACGATTTTGCAAAGACTTTGCTTTACTTCGAAGTACCCCCCTATTACACTTGGACTAATAAAATTACAATTAATAAGTCGCAAGGACAAACATTTAGTTATGTTGGCGTAGACCTTCGTAGTCAAGTGTTTTCTCACGGACAACTGGTTCCCCTAATTCCTGGAAATGGTAATAAAACAAAGAATGTTATATTCCCGGAAGTTTTTAATTAATGAAAAAAATTTACCTTATTTTATGTATTAATTTTTTACGTTCTACAACCCAATTTCGACTGCTGAGTGGAACAGCACCTTATTCAAAATTCTTTTCAAAAACGTCCTACCTGAGAATTTGACTCAAAAATGCCGTACCGCAAAATTTGATTGAAGAACGCCCTATTTCAAAATTTTTATAATCTCGGTATAAATTCAATACATTTCGAGCTGATATAAATTCTGAGATGAGGCGTTCTTCAATCAAATTTTGAGATAGGGCATTTTCGAAAAAAATTCTGATGTAGGGTGTTTTTAAAAAGAGTTTTGAGGCGGGACTTTTTGAAAGGCGTTTTGAAATAGTGTGATATAAGTCTCAGCAGTCGTTTTATTTAAGTACCTATTGTTATTTGAATTGTTATCTTTTTGCGTTTTGTTTTCTTTCAATGTTGTTCATTAATAAATCGTTTACAACCCTAACGAATTTAAAAGTGTTTCCTTTTCATGCAATAGAGGGTATTACACTATTACCTTCGTAGCAGATAAACTACATGACATATGTATGTGTATCTCTTCTTTTAAACTATACCCAAATAGCAAAAACTCAATAGATTTACTTTTTGCGGCGTAACGAAGTAAGCCGGGTACTTGCTAGTAATTAATACTTTGGAACATATTAAAACTTTACTCCCACGGCTCCGGAAGAATTTCTTAACACTGTTTTTTGCTTTTGCACACTTTGCGAAAACCCAGCAAGAGGAGAAAGTGGAAGAAATCGAAGAAGACATGACTGTTGAAGCTGACTATGAAGAGTATGAATTCGCTTAAAGTATCGAAAGAGATCAAAATGACAATTAAACTCAATAACCATTATTAATCCGAATAATCTTCATGCAGTTAAATGCTTAATAACGGTTCGTCGAATAGGACTACTGAGAGGTTAGGTTAGATTGAACTGGCGGGTCTATCAGGACCTTACATAGACTGTGTTTAGGCCCAATGCCTAACTTTTACCTGATTGACGGCGCCCCTCCCTAACGTTTTAATAATATTTCCAGCCTCATTTGTGTGCATGCATGCACATGCATGCGTTTCATACACATGCACGTGTGTGTGCAGGTTGTCAGCACCCATACACGTATATGTGGGGTTGTTGTGTGTGTGGCTTTTTTCCCCTCCTTAATACAAGAGGACCTTTTCGCGGCTTAGCGGTTGTCATCAACGGGACAACCGGCCTCTTTCTCGATTGACCGCCAACCAGCACACATCGCAAGGATCACCATCGTCATTTAAAACACCAAGGTAATATTGTAACCACATTGTATATTTTCCTTCACTCTAAATTAATTATTATATTATAACGAGGAAATTCCTCTTTGTGTTCTTATATATTTCTTTTGAGCGAACCATCCACTCCAAGATCGACCCGTGTGCGCCTACCCACTGCCGGTTTCAGACGCACCAAGTCCGAACATTGGTCCTTACTCCCCGAAAAAGGAACTAAAAGCACCTACAAATTACAGTCCACATATCAACCTGCACAGCACATTTCCATACTACACAATTTGCTAGAGGATTGCCACAAAGAAATTTTATTTGCCACAGCAGATCACAGCAGCCAAAAATTGACAAGGAGAAATTTGGAGTTTTTATATTGTACATAGGTGACCAGAGCCACAGCATATTCGCCAACCAAAGCATAGCACAATCAACTTTTCCAGCACAAAAACCAATAAGAAGTAAGTGTTATATTTCTTTCCACTTTTTTTTGAGTGTTGTTTTTTTGCAAAATAAAGGAAAAAAAAACCGTGTACTGCGCGAAAAATTAAAATCAAAAAAAAAGAAGTGAAAAAGTGAAATTATTTAGTGAGCACCAGTTTTTCTTTCCAATTTCAAAAATTAAATCACTTGGTTTATTAATTTTATTTCGATCTTTGTGATTATCTGGTCTATCCCCCCACCAGTGGTAAGGTTTTCCAGACACAACACAAGGAAGAGGGTAACCTAACTTCATTTTCCGCACCATACTAAATAGTTTTGTGTTGTTGTTTTTTTTTTGCACACCACAAACACGAAATTAAGTTCAATTTAATTAATTAATCCGGTGCTCACTTCACTTTTTAAACACTTTTTACACTTTTTTTGCGCTTGATTTCGAATATCGCACGCACTTTTTCACTTTTCCAAAAATACACCCATTATTTGTGGAGGTGGCGAGTGCTCCCCTTTTTTGTTGTTGCCGCTGAGACAAAAAGTTTGTACATTAAATCTTTTGCTATTGTCGCTACTGTGACAAAAGGTCCTTAAAACAAACCCTTTTTTCGTTTTCGCTACTCTGACAAAGTCTGCAATAAACAAAATAAATAATAAACTTCGAATTTCAATAGTGTTTATTTACGGCTGGGCAGGTATTTTTACTCTAAAGGGTTCCATTTCTATAATCGGCAATTTTCTCGTTAATAAACGTAAATAAAACAATGGAAACCTACATCCGTTTAGCAGAATCAATCGCAGAGTTTGATAAAGATTACAGCCTTATTCCGGAGAGCGACCATAGCAAACACACCCTTGCAATACAGCAGGAAGAGTTGCGGCTCTTGTGGAAGAAGGTAAATCTGCTGAGGCAGAAAATACAAGAAGGATGAAAAGAACGTCAACCCTGAGCAAGAACCTCATGGGCACAAAATTCGCCTCCCTGCTTGCGACACGGAAGTTTTTAAAGGGGATTATCTGTCTTGGCCAATTTTTCGCGACCTTTTCACGGCAATTTATATAAAAAATTCCAGCTTGAAAGGGGTGGAAAAGTTATTCCATCTCAACAACAAAACACAGGGCGAAGCAAAAGATATCGTTAAAAAATGCCCTCTCACAAATGAAGGTTTCGAGATGGCCTGGAAAAACTTGTGTGAAAGATACGAGAACAAACGTATCTTAGTTAAAACACAACTACAAATTTTATTCAACTTAAAAAAGTAGAAAGTGAGTGTGGCAGTTCAATAAAAAAGCTGTAAATTATATAAATAATTGTATTTCGTCCCTCAAATGCCACAAAATTGACACTTCCAATTGGGATGCAATCCTGACCTATCTATGCTCAACCAAGTTACCAGAGAGCACGCTGGCTCTTTGGGAGCAAAGTATAGACCATAGAATGGACATATCCAAGTGGGAGGATATGGATAAATTCCTGTCTAATCGGTTTCAGACACTTGAAACAGTGTCTGGTTTTACAGGGCATGCCACTTCGAAAGTGCAAAAACCAAACGTGTTGCGACAATCGTCAGAAACCCCCACGAAAAGAATTGGTGCTTTTCAAACAAAAGAACCCAAGCAAACAATAAAATCAAATTGTAAAATGTGTAAATCCCCTGAACACAGATTACGCAACTGTTCACGCTTCTGCGAGTTAACCCCAGAAGAAAGGATTAAATTTATAAAATCCACAAGTGGCTGCCTGAATTGCTTATCCCCAGGACACACCGTGACGAAGTGCACCAGTTCCTACAACTGTTCCAAATGCCACTCTCGTCACCACACGCTCCTGCATGCGGATACATCTCAGCACACGGCTGTACGCAATCCTTTCAAAGATGCGGATAATATCCCAACAACATCAGCACAGGCGCGACAATCTGCAAACCAGAATGTAAAATCCTGTCATGCCAATTCCAGCACAGGCGTACTATTAGGAACTGCTCGCGTACACATTCACCATAATGGTACCGACTTCTCCGCGCGGGCATTAATTGATTCAGGGTCTGAATGTTCTTTCATGACAGAAAGACTGAAACGCAGAATCAATTTGCCGGCGAGGAAAATGCATGCCCAAGTGTCGGGCATCACCAACGCAGTATCTGCTCAAGTTAGAGAGGCATCCACCATCGAATTACGTTCATCAGTGGATTCATGCTTCAGCTTGACTACTCCAGTTCTGATTCTAGCCAAACTTACTGGGAATCTGCCATCCTGCCATATCAACGCAATGACTATGCAGGCATTCCCAGACTTGGTTCTGGCAGACAAGAGGTTCTACGTCAACGAAGATGTAGACCTCATACTTGGTGGAGACATATATCCCCAAATTATAATGAGCGGTCTGAAAAAGAATGTACTTAATACACTTCTGGCCCAACAGACAGTGTTCGGTTGGATACTAACCGGTCGAGTTGAAGCAGCGAGTCCAACGAAGAGCATCGTGTCATTTTACAACGAGGTTGCATTGGACAACCAATTAAAAGCATTCTGGGAAATAGAAAATGTTCCCAAAAATAAAATGCTTAATGAAGAAGAAAGGTATTGTGAACAGTTATTTAAGGAAACGACAAAACGTGATGAAAATGGGAGGTATACAGTTTCGCTACCATTCAGTCAGGACTACCCTGAAATAATTAAATTAGGGACCGTCCCTAAAGCGCGCATGTTCACAATTCTTCAGAAATGAGGGGCGATTACTGAAAAACCAAGAGTTAGGGAAAGAGTATGTTCGGGTGTTGTCAGAATACGAAACACTTGGACATATGCGAAAAATCAAAAATAATATACCATCCGACGAATCGGATAATTATTTCCTGACCCACCACGCCGTTGTAAAGGCGGAAAGCACCACTACCAAAGTGCGCGTCGTCTTCAACGCGTCAAGTCCGACGGCAAATGGCATTAGTCTAAACGACATACTCCACCCAGGTCCAGTACTCCTAGCAGACTTGCCCATTTTAATTCTACGTTGGAGACTGTACCGCTTTGTCTTTAATAGCGACATAGAAAAGATGTATAGGCAGATTTGGGTGACCGATAATCACGCCAAATTTCAAAGAATTGTCCACCGAACATCCCCCAACGAACCCATCAGTCTTTACGAACTAAGCACTGTCACATTTGGTGTAAACTGCGCGCCCTACCTCGCGATACGGTCACTTCTACAATTGGCTGATGATGTAGAAAATACCCACCCAATAGCATCGGGTATATTACGCGAAAGTATGTATGTCGACGACGTTTTATCTGGAGGGCATACAATAGCGTCAACTATCAAAGCAAGAAACGAGATTCGCGAAGCATTACACTCAGCTGGCTTTCCATTGCGCAAGTGGACATCAAATTGTGAGGAAATCCTTCAGGACATCCCCAAAACGGATCTGCTCAGCGAGGACTTCCTAGCGTTTGAAGAGACTAGCTCGGTAAAGGCACTCGGAATACGATGAAACGCGCATTCAGACATGTTTTACTTCACCGAAGAAGTTTTAGAGAATGGCGAGAACATCACCAAACGCGCAATCCTATCCGCTATAGCAAAACTTTTCGACCCTTTAGGCTGGCTTGCACCAATGGTCATAGTGGCAAAAATACTAATGCAGAATATCTGGTTACAGGGCACCGGGTGGGACGAGCCTGTCTCCCCAACTACCTTAGAACGGTGGGAAAATTTCATCCAACACTATAGCGAAATAGATAACATTAGGATACCGCGGTGGGTAAATTATTCACCGGAAGACGACATAGAAACCCACGGCTTCTGTGACGCCTCCGAGAAAGCATATGCGGCAGCGATATACATGCGCGTGAAAAGAGACGATCAAGTTTTCATACACTTACTTTTAGCAAAAGCCAGAGTAGCGCCAGTGAAAACCATCTCGCTACCACGTTTAGAACTCTGCGGCACCGTGCTCCTTGCAGAAATCATGGAATCAATATTCCGAAACATTCATTTGGGACCAGCAAAAGTTCACCTCTGGACAGATTTAACCATCGTACTCGCATGGATAAGAAAGCCGCCCTGTTCCTGGTCAACCTTAGTCGCACACCGAATCACTAAGATCATCGATACGGTCGGTAGCAAGGGCTGGCTTCACGTGGACTCGGAATCCAATCCAGCGGATCTAGGAAGCAGAGGACTACTTGCATCAGAGTTGGTCAACAATTCGTTGTGGTGGCAGGGACCTTCTTGGCTGCAAGAAGACAATTCCCACTGGCCAGCACAAGAGACCGAATACAAAACGTCCGTTGAAGAGAAGAGGGCACAAACATATGCCACGACAAGTGTAGATCATGTAGATATTCTCGACCGTTTTTCATACTTACCCAGGGCTTTGAAGGTTCTATCATATGTTAGGAGATTCTATAAAAGAACGCATCCTAAAACTAAAGCCACGTTCCACGAAAGGTTGCGTATAATCTCAGCCGATGAGATTAAGGCTACGACTCAAGCATTAATACGAGTCTGCCAGAAACAAAATTACGGTACAGAATATTTAAAATTGAAAAATAGGGAACCTATTGATCGGAAGAGTAAAGAGTACATCAACAAAGATGATATTTTCAGAACAGGAGGGCGTCTAGGGGCTTAAAAAGACATGTCATACAACGAGCGGCATCCGGTCATCTTGCCTTACAATTGCAGGCTGTCTCGCCTTGCAGTCATGATGATTCATCATTATTCCCTTCATGGCGAGAACCAGCTCATGCTCCGCCTTATTCGAACCCAGTATTGGATTCCGAATGTCAAGACAATGATCAGAGCCATCATCCACAATTGCAAAATCTGCATTATTCACAGGAAGCAGGCGCAGTCCCAACTTATGGGTACCCTTCCCTGCGAACGAACTACTTTTACCCGCGCGTTCACCAATACCGGTGTGGATTTCGCGGGGCCTTTCGACATCAAAAGCCACAGCGGTAGGGGATGTCGACTGTCCAAAGGCTAAGTATGCCTCTTTGTCTGTTTCTCCACTAAGGCCATCCACCTAGAAGCCACTAGTGACCTGAGCACCCCATGCTTCCTCGCAGCCTTTTCGCGTTTTATCGCTAGAAGAGGATGTCCGAAAAACATCTACTCCGACAATGGTACGAACTTTGTCGGAGATTCCAGATCTCTACGATCGGAATTCAAAGCCTTCCTGGCAGAAAGCCGAGTCAAAACAGTCTCCAGGTATAGCCATCAAGCATTAACTTGGCATTATTCCATAACGAGTATACCAGAAAAGCCTTTACGCAGACCCTCGGTCTACCACAGAAAACAAAGGCACTTGGCCCATAATCTTTTTTAAATTTTCAAAATTTCAAAACCCAGCGCTCGTTCACCGAAACGAGGCCAATCAACCACCCTAATGCAGATCACATCTGCCACAAAACACTTGATTAGGTTTTTGTGAAGAAAAGATTGCACTGTTTGCAGATATAAAATTTTTTCATCTTGTAATAAATTTAAATTAGAAAATGAACTACAATAACTTAATTATGATCTCTATTAAGCTATACAGTGTTGCACTAATTAAGTTTCCGTGTTTTTCGTATATTAAATATGTGGAAATTCTTCATGATCTTATAATCCTCCAACAAACCTGCCTACCACCGATCCATTCCAACCTTTTTTACGGCCGGATGTCCCTACCGGAAATCCGCTCCAGAAGTTCCCTAAGGCCAACAATATCTAAGAAACCCCGATCCACTTGACATAAATGATATGAATGCCAAACAATCATTAGATTTCCGAACGAAACAAACTAGCGCTATTGAAACAGTTACTAGTGTCGGTGGCTATCCCTCTGCTACTGGTAGCAGCTATGCCAATAATGATCAATTTGAGCAGAAGAGAAAGAAAGAGATTGATTATGATGCCGCAATTGTTGAGGCGAAGAAACTAAGTAATACAATGTCTGCGAAGGAGAGGAAGACTGTAAATATGCGCAAAATATACGCAATGTTTATGATGAGAATCAATTAGATACAAATCCATTCGCAACACAACGTGAGGAATCTGAACGCTTGGCACGTGTTGCCAAACAACAGAAAATCATACGTGAAACACAGCGGCAAAAGAAAGTACTCTCATTGTTACAAAGTGGGACAACATTTGCAAAGGTTACCAATGAAACACCATCTGAGGATATCGAGGCATTCGCCACCTCCGCTTCCACTACAAAAAATTGCTACTACACAAGCAGTACCATTTGTTGCAAGTATTGTTGGTTAGAAAAGATTGGAAAATAAAATTGAAACTGAAGTTGTTATAAAGAAAGATGTTACGGTTCCAATCGCTGCAGCCCAAGTTGGTGGTGATGATGATGATGATAGTGCCAAGCCAGCAGAAGATCAGGTTATTTGCGATGTAATTATAATTGAAGGTAGCTCCTCTGAGGATGATTGCATTATGTTTTCGGAAGATGAAGAAGAAGTGGAGGACGATCCGAATAATAGTGGCTCACATGTGAAAGGTGCATATAATGTACCCGATGAACATTGGCGTGTATTGGTCAACATCGGACATCCAGAGGGTGAAGATGTTATTTTTGTAGCACCACAAATAGAGCGCACTCTAAAACCACATCAAATTGGTGGCGTATAATTTTTGTTCGACAATATTATTGTATTATTGCATCAACGAAACGTTTTAAAAGTTCTAGTGGGTTTGGTTGTATACTATCCCACTCAATGGGATTGGACGCTACAAGCGTTTCGTTTCTGGGATATCTTCCTACGGCATACACCATCCAGGACGGTACTTTGTGTAATGCCTATAAATACGTTGCAAAATTGGGTATCAGATTTCAATATGTGGCTACCGAAATACTCTGATAATCCCGATCACATACACCCGGGGCAATTTGATGTTTTCATACTTAACGATGAGCATGAAACATTGAATGCACGTGCTAAAGTTATACTGAAATGGGCTGAGGAAGGTGGCTATGAATTATTTCGTTTGTTGGCCTTAAAATTGATGACTACACGTAAGAGGCGGAGTGCTAAAGCGGTTAATTGTGAACGAAATGGTTCCGAAGTGAATTCACGTCTAATGGAAAGTGTACATCAAGCGTTAGTTAAACTTGGTCCAGATGTGGATATATGCGATGAGGGTCACCGTATTACAAATGCTCATGTTGGCATATCACTTGCTCTCAAACATATACGCACAAGACGTAGAATTGTTTTAACTGATTATCCATTACAAAATAATCTATTGGAATATTGGCGTATGGTGGATTTTGTACGTCCCAATTATTTTGCTACGCGTAATGAATTTTGCAATATGTTCGAACGTCCCATACTAAATGGACAATGTATTGATTCAACACGCATTACATTCGCTCGTACTTGGGTTTGTGCAACGTCGTTCACATGTTGTACTACAACAAACATTACATAAAAAATTAAAATATGTTATACTAACACGAATGACACAATTTCAACGCCAACCATATGATACATTTGTGAATGAGATTGTGCGTACTAAATCTGTTCCTAATTCATTAAAAGCATTTGCGGTTGGTCGGAAAATATGGAATCATCCGGATTTGCTGTACACTGTCTCGAAAAGGAAAGAAATTGGTTGGGAATTAGAAATGGAAGAATCTGAAGTGATTGGTGTATCAGCTGTTGTGCCTCCTGTTGCTTCTGCTGCTACTGCTATCATGCCGGAATCGAAAAATCCAAATCCTTATGAGGATAAATCTATAGCAGCTAATACCGAACGAAGGGTGCAAACAAGTAAACCAAGAGAAGAGTTTAGTCTCCCTGAGGTAAACTCTTCTGCATCAGCGGAGAATATGGAATGCATATCGAAACCGAACTATGTTCGTAGGGTGCCGCAACGTGCCGACGAGACTGAAAACGGAAACTAATGGAACCGCTGGTTTTTCGCAAATTGTCGATTTGGATACAAAGGAAATTAAAACAGTTGAAACTGGTATTGATATGACCCTATGTCCCATAATTAAGAATGAATCACTACAACCCGATAGAACTACACATTCTATGTTATCAAATACAAGTGGTACTGCCACGGCTGGGGCTTTTATAGAAGATTGTAAAATTGTAACGCCCGAAAATGCGGTGAACACTGAAGAGGATGTTGCCAAGGTCAAACACACTCCATGAATGGGCTATTGATTTAATGAAAAAACATCGAGATGGCATTGTAGAGAATTCACCAAAAATGGAAATTCTGTTTTGTATACTAAATGAAAGTGTCAAACTTGGCGTACGCGTGCTGCTTTTCGGTCAAAGTCTATTAACATTAAATTTAACAGAAACATTTTTTCAAATGGCATACATACCCGGTACGAATATACATTGGGCATGAGGAGTATCTTATTTCTGCTTGGACGGTTCACCAACTCCTCAAGAGCGCGAACATTTTGTAAATTAATTCAATTCATATCATGGCGTAAAGTTGTTTTTGATTTCAACCCGTGCGGGGTTACTGGGTATTAATCTTGTTGGCGCTAATCGTGTTATAGTTTTTGAGGCTAACTGGAATCCTTGTCACGATACACAAGCAGTTTATAGAATATATCGTTATGACCAAAGAAAGTCCTGTTTCGTGTATAGAATAATTAATTGAGAAAAATATGTAGGCTGCACGTCAGGCCACGCCGTAGTAAAAAATGAAATGAAAGAACGGAAAATCACTTGATACATTTCCCGTTGTTTCAATTCATAGGAATTTTACATTCTATACACGGGTATGTATGAATGTGCGTTTTTTTGTCTTTGCCGTTGGTATGCTGGTACCAGTGAGCGGAATTCTAAAAAGGGAATGGTAGTAGACGAAAAAAGGAAAATAGTAGTAGTTGGTAGTTTTTACCAAGAAAACAACAGCTACAGTTCATATTTGTACCAAACAATTAACAATGTATTGTAAAACAAATAACGCCCATTTCAAGGAAATGACACCTTTAAAACACGTAAACAAGACAAAATTACATGTACATTTGTATATACCTACATAGCCCTGCAAAAATCGTGTGACCAAAAACGCCCACAGCCACACGAATTTTTGACAGCGGTGACGATTTGGAATGAAAAATTGTGCAAATGAAATAGCATGCTGACAAATTTTGCTTTCCCACAATGTATCATGCTCTCTCTCACCTGTTATTTTTATAGGGATAGCAAAACACGTCATTTTTGCGTGCAAAAAAATCCGCCATTTCTTATTCAGCAGAGACAGCAAAACATTTGGTGGTGGAAAATTTTTTCAATTTTGAGAGTTTTAAGTGGAATATCTCCGGAAAGATTTAAAATTAAGAGGGAGTTCTCCAGATCACAAATATATATATTTTAAAGTGCGCAAACTTATAATTTAAAAGTTATTTGGTGTTAAAGTTTGTAAATTTCTATACAAATTTTATATGTGTATACGTATATATATGTGGCAGCACAGCTTTGTAATGTCATCAATAAAATATATATATATATGTGCATGTTGCTACAAAAGCGCGATTGATTTAATAAAAACATTTATAATAAGTAAAAACAATGCAAAAATGAAAAGTGAAATATACAAAAATGCAATTTAAGTTTATCGTTGCCAATTAATATAGAAATGTATGTGGATTAAGGTTTTGAAAGATGTGTAAATTGTAATTTAAAGTGCTATAGAAATTTGCTAAATTTGCAAACTTTAACAACAAATAACTTTTAAATTATAAGTTTTCGCACTTTAAAATATATATATTTGTGATCGGGAGAACTCCCTCTTTCATTTGATACCAAGTTTTACCCCGAACTCGGGGGGTGCTATTCTAAAATTTTCCCAGTCTTCAATATACAATGATTTTTGCTGTTTATTTCGACAAACATTTTTGATTTGATTTTTGTGCTCATCGAAAGAATTCACAATTATATAGCACCATGCCGCGAATTATGATAAAAGGTGGTGTGTGGAGAAACACTGAGGTAAGCATTTGACGCGACTGGTTACTCTTGGCCGTTTATTAACTAAATTGATAACTTTCAGGATGAAATCCTCAAAGCAGCTATAATGAAATATGGCAAAAACCAGTGGTCACGTATTGCATCACTGCTGCACCGCAACTCTGCCAAGCAATGTAAGGCATGCTGGTACGAATGGCTTGATCCTAGCATAAAGAAGACAGAATGGTCACGGGAGGAGGATGAAAAGTTTTTGCATTTTGCCAAATTAATGCCAACACAATGGCGTACAATTGCGCCTATTATTTCAGAGGGTTAACTGGCACCAATAGTTCACACCAAATTGTTAGGTACAGGATTCGCCACGGGTAGGTGAGGTTGGCAATCACAACCCCTTGAATCATTTTGGTCGGCAGGTATGCCGCGGATATATTCTTGGCACTTGTTATTGATGGCTTTTATGATGCCACCAACACAACCTGGACAGACCCCAATGCTCAGTCAACCACCCAAGCCGGGTCAACCCCCAATACCCGGACACGTCCGGACGTCCTGGTTATAATGTATGCTAATACAACTAATAATTTACAAATTTGCTGATTATTTTTGTGTTATTTTCTTTAGCAACCACCTGCACCTGTTACTGGTAAATATCAACAGCCGCAACGCTTCCCAAGGCAGTCGGTTCTATGTACCGGAGCGACTCGGGATTTTTCCCGACCAAGGACTGTCATTTCAGTGTGACCCCATCTAATTTGTTTCGTCCCTCCCACAAATTGTCATCCTCCCAGCAGCTCCTTGCAGCAGGACTGCTCCATATTCTCTTACTCCGGGAAGGCATCGAATCCAATCCGGGTCCGTCTCCTGACCCCGGTCCTGAGAAATGGTTTTGCTGCATCTGCCGGAAAAGAATCTTTTTACTCTGTTCAGTATGTCTCGTGTAAGGGATGGTTGCATCGGACAGGTTCTGGACTTGATCCCAAAACCCGGCATCCACGTAACTTTTATAAATCTTTTGTGGCTCCTTGCTGTTCACGCCCAAGGGCGTCCCGTAGTCTACGTCTAAGCGCCCCCCACTACCTTCCAGCAGCCCCGCTGCTCAGCAAGCCACAACAAGTACCCGCTGCTGCTCGCAACCCACGGCGCCAACAAATCAAACAGCTGCTACCCCTCATAACTACAATCTTCGTAGTAGAGTCGGAAGCAATGCCGAGCAACAGCCCCTGCCCCCGTCTTCTCCCTCCCACCCTCTTTTCCGGCAGCGATCGTGTAGGTCAGGGAAACAGAATCTTAGTCCCTACCTCCGTTTGCACCGTTTGCCAGCACAGAATATATATGTTTGCGACATCCGCCCAATGCAGCTCCTGCTTTGGGTGGTGCCACTTTCCTAGATGTTCTGGTCTCCGCTACGGCAACCCCCCGACGGGTTTCATCGCGCCATGTTGCCAGGTCGCAAATCCAAATCATCCGGGTACCCCAATGCTTGCCCAAGGACACCCAGTCCTAGGGCCACAACAGCAATTGCGTCCTGGCCTTCCACAACCCAGGCGTAGTCACTTACCCCCAGAGTGGCGACGTCTCCCCTTATGCACTTCAGAATTCTGCAGTTAAACTGTAATGGACTAACTGGGAAGATTGCGGAGATAGTCGACATCATCCGCATTGCTGCGATTCAAGAGACTAAACTCACAGCAAGATCTGCATTGCAGACCCGCTCTGGGTATAACGTCCACAGGAAAGACCCCGAGAGCGGAAATGGAGGCGGTCTCACGTTTATCATACACCACTCTGTGCAATATTATATATTTGATCCTGGCATCGACCGCAGGGACAATGTCTTAGAACGTCAAGGCCTATCTGTCCGGTCAGGCGATGAAAACCTAGAAATCATAAACATCTACATCCCTCCTGCCACCTGTTGCCCCAGTGGATACCGACCTAATATCAGGGCCTTACTCACTGGCAACAATCGCATTATCTTAGGCGATTTCAATGCCCATCATGATCTATGGCATTCAAACTTGCGGGCGGACAGTAGGGGTGAGATGTTGGCGGATCAAATAGAAGAAACGACGTTCTGCACAATAAACGGAGACGCCCCCACACGTATGGTAGGAAGCTGTCACAACTCGCCAGATATCTCAATCGTGAGCGCAGAACTCGTAAACTGCGTCAACTGGCAGCCGATGGTAACATTGGCATCCGACCACCTGCCCATACTTATTTCGCTTGAGCATACCGCCGACTTCATCCTCACTGAAAAACGCACTTTCATAAACTTCAAATAAGGAAAGTAGGAAGAATATAAATCCTTTACAGAAAGCCGCCTAGCTGCCCTCCCTATCCCGACTGATGCCCGCCAAGGGGAGCGTGCCTTCCGCAAGGTCATTAAATCCGCCTCGGCACATTTCATTCCCGCCGGGAGAATTCCCGAAATCCGGCCCCACTTCCCGGCGGAGGCCGCAAACTTAGCGAGAGAACGTGACCTTATAAGACAGCTTGATCCAGGCGACCCCCAAATAAGGGATATAAACCAGCGCATCACATTGCTTGTGGATGAACACAAGCGGCTAAAATGGGAGGAGCACCTAAGAGGTTGTAACCTCTCTACCGGTGTGGGTAAACTTTGGTCCACAGTAAAGTCCCTATCGAATCCGACTAAGCACAAAGACAAAGTTTCCATCGCCTTTGGCGACAAAGTGCTGTCGGACGCGAAAAAATGCGCGAGCGCTTTCTGCCGACAATATATAATGCATCCTACGGGCGACAAAGATAGACGGAGAGCCAATAAACGCGCACATAAACACAAGTTCAGCGCGTCACCAATCACCATCACCGCTAAAGAAGTTGAGGACGCCATTGGTCGTGCTAAACCATCCAAAGCAGTGGGCCCAGACGGCATAGCCATGCCGATGCTTAAAAACCTAGGGAAAGAGGGTTTCAAATATTTACCGCATGTCTTCAATCTGTCTCTTTCCACCTTTGTCATACCTGAGAAATGGAAAATGGCCAAGGTGGTCCCGCTACTAAAGCCTGGGAAACCAGCTAACATAGGTGAGTCGTATCGTCCGATATCTCTCCTATCGCCAGTGGCAAAGACACTTGAAGCCATTTTGCTCCCTTATTTCCAAGCAAATTTGCAGCTGGCCCCTCATCAGCATGGCTTCAGAAAACTGCATAGCACTACCACCGCGCTAAATGCCATTAGCACCCAGATAAATTGCAGTTTAAATCAATACCCCCACCATAGAACAGTACTCGTAGCGCTAGACCTATCAAAAGCTTTTGATACGGTCAACCATGGCTCGTTACTGCAGGACCTGGAAGGGTCTACACTTCCCCCATGTCTTAAGAGGTGGACCGGAAATTATCTGGGTGGTCGGCAGGCATCGGTGCTATTTAGAAACGAAACATCAAACCCAAGGAGAATTAAACAAGGGGTGCCACAGGGTGGTGTCCTATCCCCACTTTTGTTTAATTTCTACATATCTAAGCTACCTTCACCACCCGAAGGAGTCACAATCGTTTCCTACGCCGATGACTGCACAATAATGGCCACAGGCCCAGGCCCAAAGATCGATGCGCTATGCAATAAAATAAACGGCTACCTCCCTGATCTCTCCAGTTTTTTCGCCTCGCGAAACCTGGCATTATCACCGACTAAATCTTCCGCGACCTTATTTACAACATGGACGCCCCAAATGTCGACCATTTTGAACATCCACGTCGATGGCACTACGCTACCGACTGTCCTACACCCCAAAATCTTGGGTTTGACGTTTGATCAGGATCTACATTTTGGTGAGCACGCAGCCGCAATTGCTCCGGGAATTCAGAGCCGTAACAAAATCCTCACATCCCTCGCTGGCAGTACTTGGGGAAAAGATAAATAAACGCTCATGACTACATACAAAGCAATTAATCAGCCGATTACGTGCTACGCGTCACCCATATGGTCGCCAAGCCTAAAAATCACCCACTGGAAGAAACTACAGGCCTGCCAAAATACTGCTCTCAGAATCGCCACGGGCTATCTTCTTATGTCTCCAGAACACCATCTGTATAATGAGGCGAGAATACTCCCCATCAGGGAGAGAAATGAGATGCTGACCAAACAGTTCCTGTTGAATACCCAGAAACCTGGGCATCCCAACAGACATCTGATTGATGAACCAGCACCGCCTAGGGACTTAAGGAGTCATCTCCGTAAGCATTTTGAGAAAATACGGCACCTGAGAACCCAGCCGTATGAAGTGAAAAAACACAAGCAGGTCCTTGGTGAACTCCATAAACAGGCGTCGGACCTTTATGCCGGGAATTGCCCGGTGAATCCAGTACTTAACGAAAATTATCCAAAACTTGCGGAAGAGGAACGCATACTCCCCAGGGAAACGAGTGTCACTCTTGCTCAACTTCGTTCTGGATACTGTAACAGGTTAAACTCTTACCTATCCATAATCAACCCCGACATACAAAATGTATGCCCCGCTTGCAATGTGTTCCCACATGACACCAACCATCTCTTCAATTGTAATGTGGAACCAACGCCTCTAACACCCCTTTCCTTATGGTCCACCCCTGTTGAAACGGCAAGTTTCCTTGGACTCCCGTTAGAGGATATTGATGACAATTTGTGATCGGTCGCGGCTATTAGGTGGGGCGAGCATTGCTACAACAACAACAACAACAGCCGAAACACTATGATCAAGCCCAACGCCGTTTAGATCCCGATCAGATGCCAAATCCGATAAGCGTTATCATTGAAAATCAAAATAGCGCTGGTGGTGCTTTTATTACTAATGAACAGGGTTTATTACGACCATTGGTGACCACAAAATATGTAGTAGAAGATCAGGTAACTCCTCGCCACGTTACGTTAGGTATCGATAATCGAAATTAATGTTTTGTTTGGCAATTACATTGATCTTTCTTCTTTGCAGGTCGTCTTTGTATTACATACCTGCAACAGCTGATTTATTAAAAACAACAGCTTTGTCCATTACACTTACCGTCTCACCAATGGCACGCACGGTTGAGGGTGAATATGAGCCACCCATTATAAATTTGTTGAATTGGGTGCAATTAGATGTAATCGTTGCAAGGCTCAATAGCAACTTGCTGTCGTCGTTTCCAATGTCTAATGTGTAAAGTAACAAGAGATGGTAAAAAAAATCTTTCACTTTTACTTGTGTTCATTGATCCATATTTTTTCTCAACAGTGCCAACTGCATATTACCAACATTTGGGCCATACCGGACAGCGTGTCGATAAATATGAACGTCCTGAACTTGTATTGGGTACATGAGTAATTGTGTAAAAAATGCTTGGGTACCGATAGCTCTCATGGTAAACCTCAACTCATATCCAACATCAATGCCTCGCATTCAATTGTGGCACTGTACGCACTACATTGGGTTCACGTAGTATGGACAAGCATATTGTTGGTTCCAGTGGTAAGGCCACAATTTCAAATGATGGGGCAACCATTATGAAACTATTGGATATTGTGAATCCAGCCGTAAAACTCTAGTACACATCGCCAAATTTCAAAATGCTGAGGTAAGTTTTTTGTTATATTAGAATGTGTAGAATAAAAATGTTTCTCTTATCAGGTCGGCGATGGCACCACTTCAGTAGTATTTTAAGCATGTGAAATCTTAAAACAAGTTAAGCCAGATGTTGAGGAAGGCGTGCATGCACATATCATCATTAAAGCTATACGTAAAGCATTACAATTATGCATGCTAAAATATGACATGGCTGTACATGTCGAAGCGCCAATCAAAGGAGCAACAAAGGGCTTTATTGGAAAAATGATCTGCCACAGCAATGTCCTCCTATGTCCAAGAGTATCAGAAAATTGTTGATGCTGAATGGCGTATTCTGTAGAATAAACTAGATAAGTAAGGTGCCAATTTTTTTTGTGGGTACAACAACAACAACCACATGAAAATCGCCAGCTTCAACTGCAAATATCTCCGGACAGTGATAACATTTTTCTTTTCCGCCTTCGGATTATTGTTCTCGCGATTAATACGCGTCTTTTGATACCTCACTCGAAAATCTTAGCCCAACTTTAGGTGGGTACCGTAAACTGCACTACTACCGATATTAATTCAAGTGTTTTGGGTCAATGTGATTACTTTGAAGAACGTCAGGTTGGTGGTGAACGTTTCAACATTTTCCAAGGTTTGACATTAATAGTTTATTTATAGTTTTAGTTTTATAGTTTAGTTTTATAGCTTATAATTATTTAAAGGCTGCGTTAATGCTAGAACAAGTACGTTGATTTTACGTGGCAGTGTTGAACAATTTTTGGAAGAAACTGAACTTCGTTACATGATGCTATAATGCTTGTGCGGCGTACAATTAAACATGATTATGTTGTTGCTGGTAAGTCAAAATACAAATTGAAAAAAATGTCTAATCTTAGGGCCTCATTCTCTATTACGAAACGAACTTTCGATGCGGATCAGAGACGAATCGCTAGTGTATTTGCACTATGTTAAACAATGGCAACTTATCACTTGACAATTACTTTTGCCTTCCTGTTAGTTAGAAAGGTAAAGGCCGAACGAGGGTAGGGGGGATGGCCTGAAGGTTTAATGTGGCCACATAAACCGTTCCCGAGATGGTCGGGCTAGCACTTTAGTGGTGCTGTGTTACCGGAGCGTACCGGATCTGTATCCGGCTAAAGGACCATCACATCGATAACACTCCCCAAAGCCTTCGGGGAGCAACCTTATCGCTACAAAAACAATAACAACATTGTGTCCAAATCCCGAAAAAAAACTATAAAATTTGTGTCAGTGAAATGATAATTATTGCTTTTGGTTGTCAGTTTTGAGGCATCGTCATCGAGTTCCTTCTGAACGTATATGCCGGTTCTTTTGCAATCTTTTACATGCATAAAGTGCCGTAGAAACCTTCCTCACCCTCTCCTCCACATTGAGCTTCCATGACAGCTTACTGTCTAAGATCATTCCTAGATATTTTGTGCAAGGTTTCTCCCGTAAGGTCGCCCCTCCTAACTTAGGCCTGGTCCAATTAGGGACCTTGTACCTCTTTGTAAACAAGAAGATATGCAACGTCATCTGCGTAAACCGTAAGTTTTTCTGGTCCCTCGTAGAATCCCTTAAGCAGTTGGTTAACGACTAGCGTCCACAGCAGAGGTGATAGCACCCCTCCCTGCGGAGTGCCCCTGTCCACTAATTTCGTGGCCGCGTACAATCCCCATTGCGATGTAATCTTACTGCAGTTTAACATGCAGTCAATCCATCTGGGTAAGGCTGGATGTACTTTAACGTAATTAAGACCATCAATAATGGCCCATTTAGAAAGCCCCGGCAATGCTTAGAAGACTTCTAGAGCATATTCCTTATATTCCAGGGCTTTTTCTATGCTTATTGCCACCCTATGCAATGCGGTGTCTACTGACTTGCCTTCGGTGTACGCCTGTTGTATTGTGGAGAGCAGCTTTTCATCCACGTTGGACTTTATGTACACATCTATCAGCCTCTCAAAGGTTTTGAGCAGAAATGATGGTAAGCTATTGGGTCTATAATCTTTGGGATACACGTGACCGATCTTCCCCGCCTTTGGTAGGAAAGGTACACGAGCAGTTCTACAAGAGTGCGGTACATGATTCAGTTTATGCACCCATCGAATATTATTTTAAGCCATCCCACGACCGCCCTACTTGAAATTTGTAGCATGGCCGGACATGTACCATCCGAGCCCGGCGATTTCACCACCACTACGAGGTCCTCAGTAGTGTAATTAGGCAGCATATATGAATGCAGCTGTTTCCTTACCATTACTACAGCTCGCACCCGTCCTTCCGTTTGCGCATAGTAAACGCCAAATCCGCGCCCGCTAAGCCCAGAAGCTTTTCCTCCCGATGGAAGCCACGGCTCCTGGATCAGCGCGTTAGGAGGAGGAGTTCGCTCGACGCCACTTTACTGTGTTGGAGGTTTATCTGTAGGACTCGCAGCACCAATGGGCTGCTTGTCCCCCTCCAGCACCTTCATCGTGACGTCGTCGTCCTCCCCTAGCCCTTTTGGTTTATAGTGTTCGAAACTCCCTTCAACCTCTTGTACCTGTTGTGCCGGGTGTTCCTCTGTGCGACTCACAGCACCATCTGGCTGTTGGTCCCCTTCTAACACATTCGGAGTGACGTGGGCTACCTCCACCTGTCTTTTTTCCCTGAGGCTTTTGAGGTCCTTTTCGACTTCGCCAACGTCCAGCGTGTTAGGACTTTAATACCTTCTTTTCCTGAGTCGCATATAAATTTTGCCTGTACCTAAGGACATTTTTCCAAGCTGCGCGTACAATATATCCCCCGCCTGGTTGTTTATTTGGAAGATGTATAATTGACCTTCCTCCGTAGGCCGAGATACAGTAAGTACCTTCCAATCCTGTGTCGGTATGTTCGGATTCTGATTCTGCAAAAGTCGCAGTGTATCCTCCGACTTCATCACGCATGGTATCCATACCTTAACTTTTGGTACCTTGGGGATTTGCGCTTTATCCACCATCTCAAAACACGCGTTCGTGCATGCCTTTGGTGGTTTGGAACCACTTCCTCCAGCCACCGCAAGCTCGCGATGTTGTCGCACGCTATCATCTTCATACCATTATACCATCCCCCCAACCAGAGGTTGGAAGGAGCTTAGTTGGTTATTCCCGAATCATCTTAAGCATTAAGCTAATAAGCTCCTTTTCTACAGATCTCCACCTTTCACTAGTCATCTGTTCGAAAGGACTGCTACGATCAACCAGCGCCACAGTCAGTGACTGCTTTGCCACATCACTCATCTTCTCGGGAAAAGCCGGCGTCTTAGTGTTATTTCCCTTTGGCACCTCCGAGAAAGCCGGAGTCTTAGCTCCCTTTAGCACCTCCGAGAAAGTCGGAGTCTTAGCGTTATCTCCCTTTGGCTTACCTCCTACTTCCATAGTTGGAACTTCCCTCTGACTCGCAGCCTTCGAGGTAGTTGCTACCTCGCTTTTGGGGCCCATCTGTCATACAGCTTTGGGCATACTTGTCTTGTCTATGGGACTGCCCTGCGTCGCGGCTCTGGGACTGGGCCCTTTCTGCCTCTTGAAAGCAGGCTTGTCGCCTTTCGCCGAACGTTGCCTTTTCATTCTGCCATTCGACGCTTCTTCCTCCTCATACCGGTTGCAGAACCGAGGGTTTCTCGCAGCAAACCTTTTGAACTGCCTTCGACCTACTTCTACCGCCTAATGAGCCCATGCCAAGCGCTCGATCTCCTCTTCTGTTGGGTCCACCACTGCTCCCAAGGGTTGTACAATTCTTAGTACTGCACGGTACTTCGAGAGTGCTCTTTACTCCGTACCCTTCTCCACTCTTCTACTCCTTTTTCATTTGTGTGCTACTCCAACACGGAGTTCATTGAATCAGCACTACTCTCGCTCCCCGAGTCCGACGCATCGCTTAATACGTATTTGTCGTCCTTGGCTTGCGGCTCAGTCCTCTTCTTATCATCGTCCTTATGAAAATTAGGTAATGAGTCGTTCATCTTTGTCGTACGACCACCAGCCCGACAAGGCGGGCTCAGCGGTCCTGTATTATATACGGGGAAAGAACCGTCAGCCACAGCAGCGCCCCTTACTGTGGTAAGGCCATCAATTCTTCCCGAGGTGGTCCGGTATCGGGAAGGCTCCGTTCGAATACAGCCGAATTTATCCCCTGGCTACAAATCGTCCAATAGGCACGGTCCGCATAACACCCTGGATTAGGGGGTTGGCAGTTCTTGGTCACCGACATCCCGCCGCCCTCCTATGAGGCGAAACGGCGTAGATGCCAGTCCTAAACAGCTCCTCCTCATAGTCGGGCGCTATGGAGATCGGCTAAGCCCTCACACCAACGACGATTTTCGTTACAATTGCTAGTGCATGCTCTCCAAGATGTAGATCCTGATCGAAAGTCACACCCAAAATTTTAGGGTGTAAGACAGTCGGTAGGGTAATGCCATATGGTCGACGTTTGGCGCGGTCATGTTTTAAATAAGGTCACCGATGATTTGGTGACAATATCAGGTTTCGCGAGGCGACAAAACTGGAGAGATTGGGGAGATAGCTGTTTATTTTATTACAAAGCTCATCGATGTAGGAAACAATAGCATAGGCGTAGAAGCAATAGTGACTCCTGGTAGTAAAGGTAGCTATTGATATGTAGAAGTTAAGCAGAAGTTTGAGTATGATTTTTTTAAGTTATAGCAAAAAAAGCGTTTTTTTTTATTTTATTAAATTTTATAAAATGTTTCTTCCTCTACAGTTCTATTTCGGTATTGGATGGTAAATATGGCTTTCGCATTTTCTCCATCAATAACTATGAAAAGGTGGAAGAAATCTATGAGTGTAAATCTCACATATTATCTTGGTCGAGCGTTTCTTCAATAGCTCTCTAGTGGTGATGGTGACGGCAGAGAAACCCAACTGTTTATATATAAATGTTACACTTCAAAAAGAATCAAAACATCTGCCATTGCGTCTACGGCTCAAATACCCACAGTATATGAATGAATCGATTGCACCTAATTGTCTGCCTAGCGGATAGAATACATATTCATCAAATCAAAAATATTGCACCAAACGAACTGGGTCTGAATACTGAAACAGTACACATATTCAAAATCGATGAGGAGGCAGTGATGGTGGTATAGGGTGAGTTGTTGAATAACATACGAAAACCACTTTAACCCATCTATATATTTGCATTACAGCCAAAGCTTTACAAACAGCAAAAATTTCTGTCGCCAAGCAATTGGAAAAGGCAGTGAATTATTCATCACACTGTGCGGATGGTGTAAAGTTAGAAACTGCTATTGTAACAGCTGCCACCGACAGGAAAAGATTTCAATTGGAAAATAAAAACCAATTAAGAGAATTTATTTATTATTAGAGTATTTACTTTTCTTTATATCAACAGTATTAATTTAAGTTGCAATATCATGTACATATATAATAAGGGACGTGATACGATTGCTATCGGAATTAGTTTTGAAACCAATCAATACTCCTGCTAAGGGTTGAAGAATTATTGCTTGAATGATTAGATTTAGAACAATAATAAGTCTGACTCAATTACAATTCGTACATTTTTAAGTTCATCAATTACGACAGCAATCGGATTCCACGACACCTTTGAATATTCTTGATCTGAAAAAAGAGTAAACCTAATCTGAATTTCTACTAAGCTTTAAGTTGTAGATTATTTAAATAATTGGAGTTTTTTCTGAAGCTTAAAATTATTTTCTGTTCGCTTGGAAAAGATTTCAATTGGAAAATAAAAACCAATAAGGCGAGTTTATTTATTATTAAAATTCTTACTTTTCTTTTTTATCAACTGTATTAATTTAAGTTACAATTTCATATACATATATAATAAGGTATGCCGTGATACGATTGCAATCAATACTCCTGCTAAGGGTTGCGGAATTATTGCTTGAATGATTAGATTTAGAACAATAATAATTCTGACTCAATTACTAGTCCTACATTTTTAAATTCATATTTTACTTTATTACTTTAAAATTCAATTACGACAGCAATCGGATTCCACGACACCTTTGAATATTCTTGATCTGAAAAAAAGAGTAAATCGAATCTGTTGTTGAGTAAATTGATTCAAATAATTGGAGTTTTTTCTAAAGCTTAAAATTATTTTCTGCTCTCTTAGAAAAGATTTCAATTGGAAAACAGAAACCAATTAAGCGAGTTTATTTATTATTAAAGTATTTACTTCTTTTTTATATAAACTGTATTAATATAAGTTCCAATTTCATGTACATATATAATAATAATGAAAATAATAAATATTGAAAATTAAATTTTTTTAATGGTAATTTCCGATCAGTTTTATTAATTTATATGTAGTTTTTCAGCTTTACTGACCTATTAGGGTCAAGTGCAAATAAAATGTGATTTATTCCACCATTTAGCCCAACGTTTCGATAATTATCCTTATCTTCTTCAGGGGCGGTCTATATTTGTTTATAACAAAATACAAAAGACAAAAACAACATTAGAAATAAAATTACAAGATCTAAATTACATAGTTTCAAACAAAGTTTTGCACAATTATAAATTTGAATTTTACATGAAATATTACTTCACAAACAATTATTTATATTCACTCACATTGGTATTTAAAAAACGATTTTATTATTACTTTACAAAAAAATTAAATGCTACCATCACTATATGGTAAACTTGTCAAACTAAAACTAATTATCTGTGTCATAGGCATAATAAGTAAGTCGCGGCTATGTCTTGTGTATCTTCTTTCTTGTTCATTGCCTTTTCTCTGTTTTGCATTATTCTTAGGCTCTCGAGTGTGTACCTTGTTCTTTCTCTCGTCTCTTTGTCTATTATTTTTGTTGTTGTGAAATCTACTGTATGTTTGTTGTTTACCGCGTGTTGTGATAACGCCGTGCTGTATTTTTCTTTGTTGATATCGGCTTGATGCTCTGCAAGTCGTGTGTTTAGCGCCCTCTTCGTAGTGCCAATATATATTTTGTTGCAATGTTCAGTTTCATTTCCTTTGCACTCTATTTGGTATACCACGTTACTTTGTTGTTGTATGTCGATCGGGCTTTTTGTTTTTGTAAAGAATGTTGATAGAGTGTGGTTAGATTTGTAAGCCAGTGTTACTTTTGGGTTTTTTGTTATGTGTTGTGCTAGATTTTCTGAGAGCCTGGGAATATAGCTCGTACTAAAATATTGTTTTGGCTCATTCGGCGACTCTTTCGTTGTGGTTTGTGTGGGAATATTTATTAATTCTTGTTGTTTACGGTCAATTAGATTACATATTAATTTATTGGGATAATTGTTACTTCTTAGCGTCATTTTGATTTTTTCTATATTAGCGTTATGAAAACATTGATTGCTGATGGTCAGTACTTTATGTATGAAATTTTTGGCGGTATTTAATTTATACTTAAAGGGTTGTGATGAAAAGAAATTTATTAGGCGACCAGGCGATGTAGGTTTTGTGTACCAGTCAAGTATAATTTTATTGTTAGCTCTATATATGCGGGAGTCTAAGAAGGGGATGTTGTTGTTTTTTTCCATTTCATTGGTAAATTGCAGTCTATTGTGGTATTTGTTCAGTGTACTTAAGATAATTTCCGTGTCGCTTCGTTTTATTATTGCAAATACGTCGTCTACGTATTTGACAAGAAATTTGATACCAGTGTTTTGTTGTTGGTTCAGCTCAGAGTACATATTGTGTATAAGGTCGTCCATCACAATGTCCGCTATGGTGGGGGAAAGTGGGTTACCCATCGGCATTCCAAATGTTTGTTGGTAAATATTGTTATTGTACATGAAATAGTTATTTTCTTTTAAGCAGAACTCTAATATGGTTAAAAATTTGTTTTTCGGTATGTTTGTGTGTTGTTGGACTTTTTCCCATTTTTTTATGACTATCTTTATTGCTAAAGCCGTCGGTATGTTGGTGAAGAGCGAGACGACATCGAACGATACTAACACATCATCATTGCATACATTTACATCAGCTAATCTATTTTCAAGTCAAATGAATTTTTAATGTTGTAGTCTTCTGATATTAGTGGCGTCAAGATTTTTCCTAAATATATGGACAATTCATAACATGGAACATTTATAGAAGACGAAATTGGACGTAAGGGGCATTCGGGTTTGTGGATTTTGGGTAAACCATAAAATCTCGGTGCGGTTGCTGCCGAGCTTGCGAGCTGTTGTTTTTCTCTGTAGTTTATGTACTTTCCTTTGTATAATTCGTTTACAATGCTATTGTTTTTCTTTTGCAGTTTTGTTGTGGGATCGACTCTGACGACTTTGTATGTGTTCTTGTCGCCTAGCAGTTGGTTCATTTTCTCCATATAGTCTGTCTTGTATAGCGCAACAGTTCTATTTCCTTTATCCGCATCCGTAATAACTATGTTGTCTCTGTGTAAATGTAAAAATGTTCTAGTTTTGTTGTATGTCTCTATGATAAATTTTTCGGCTGAGTTTTGTTTTATATTACTTTTGAACTGTAAGATTCTGTGGCTAACTTGGCTTCTCGCGACTTCTTTATCTTTTTCGTTATCTATAGTTTGAATTACTTGTTCTATTTCTGCAATTGTATGTATGGGTGAAAAATTAGTATTTGTTGTAGGTAGTGTGAATTTTCGTCCCAGGGATAGTAGCCACATCACATCTTCGGGAAATTCGATGTTGGTTTTGTTCACAAACCAATTGCTGTTTATGTTGATTCCTAGTTTTCTTATTTTTTCGTATTTAAGTTTTTTCATTTTCGCTTCTAGTGTTGCTTCTTTCTCTTTTGTTATCTTCGTACTCAGAATTTTTTGTTTGGTGATGAACTGGTCAAATTCCTGGTCGCCTAATGCATATTTTAATTGTTGTTGTGCGTGAAAAATTAGATCTTTTGTTGTTTTGATGTTGATGTTGGTTTGTGTAAGTTCTATGTTTAATATTTTCGAGAGAAATTTCTGTTTGGTCTTTTCAATTTTTGTTTTTACTCTTTCGGACGTTGTTTGTATTTTTATGTATTTTACAGTATTCGTCAAGTGGTTTGGTGTTAGTTCGTATCTCTTGCATTCTAATAAGAATTTTAGCTGCTCAGTTAGCTTCGCATATTTGATTTTTTGTTTACTATAGTGTTTGAGTGTCATACAGATATGATCACCGTATTTGAATTTCATGTGTTTGTAGAAGTGTTTCATTTTTCCCCTTTCTTTGTTGCTTTTGTTGTTGGTTGCTATAAACTTTGTTTTTACCGGTAGGCTTTCCGGGAGTAACTATTTAATGGTAATTTCCGATCAGTTTTATTAATTTATATGTAGTTTTTCAGCTTTACTGATCTATTAGGGTCAAGTGCAAATAAAATGTGATATATTCCACCATTTAGCCCAACGTTTCGATAATTATCCTTATCTTCTTCAGGGGCGGTCTATATTTGTTTATAACAAAATACAAAAGACAAAAACGACATTAGAAATAAAATTACAAGATCTAAATTACATAGTTTCAAACAAAGTTTTTTTTTGGTTCATATTTTATTCTCGTGGCTGCTACAGGTAAAGTAAATCGGCAGGTAAAATTCAAGTTATATGGCGGTTATATAAACGGTAAAACCGCAGTAAAATTGATTGTCAAATGACTCGAAAATGTAGAGGAAAAAACCGAAAATTTGACGAGCATTGTGACGTGTGTGAGCAGCACAGTACTATGCCCACATCCTATAAGTGGGAGCGGAATCACATAAATAGGTACGAAATGGGAAAAATGTGTAAAAAGTTACCGACGCCTGAACAAACGTGACCAAAATTTAATAAGGGGCGTGACCGCACAATGACGGTCAAATGACTAGTCAAATGACGTGGAGCGGTTTTGCAGGGAGCTTATGCCTATACGATACTCACCTTTTTTCCTGTATCGTGAGTGTGAAATACTGACAAACATGCACCAAAACGTCTAATCACAACAACAATATTCCAAAGTACCAAAAGTACTGCCACAAAATAACCGATCTCGGCAGGTAATCGTTTACGTAGAACCTTTTATTTTCGTTCAAACTATTAAAAAAAAAAACAACAACAAACTGAAAAAATAGCGCAGAAAATATTCGCGTACTCAGTTACTATATTTCTCTACTCAAAAATTTATTTCCTGTTTAAGTTCTTCAGAAAATTTTCAAAATTGACTGATTTGGTCAGTATCGCCTCCTAATGTTAGTTGGGTGGGCTCGGCAATGCAATACTTTAAAATTATCGCAGTATACGTTACGTTGCGAAAATACTGAAATATTGGTAGATTTTGGGCCTCGGTGGTAGTAGTAGTAGAAAATGAAAATGGGCCAGAAATGTTAGTAAACCTACCAATGCGGTAAAGTCCGTGCACTGACTGTCCATATACTTATGCCAACGTATGTACATATATATGCCGAGTTTAAATGTACATTATATTAGGGATGCATAAAAAGATGCAAACGGGTACCCAAAAACCCGAGTCTGAGGAATCGGTATCGGAGCCAAATACCCTTCGGGAACCGTGCCTTTTGATAAAGGCCATCAATAAAACAGGACTACAAGAGTACTTGGGAAAAGTTGAACAAATAAGCGGAGGGAAATACCGACAAATAAAAAATTATACATTTTATAAATCTCTCCCCTCTTCCAAAACGAACATATTTTTCTTTATTGGCATACAATTTTGCAGTCCAGACATTTTTTTTGCGGCGGGCAGGAAAGTTGCTGGTTTTTAGCACCAACAACACAAATAACAGCGACTCAAAAGAACCCACGCTATACACTTTCTACCCGGTTCGGTACCAGAATGTGCGAACCGAAAATCGTAAATGCTCATTCTTCTGCAGCACAAGTGTGCCCGTGGCTAACTAAAACGCTACCGGGTGACACGAAATAAACAGAATAGGGCACTAAAGACCCAGGCATATAACGTGCGTGGAAAGAGGCCATGCACATGATGTGCGCCAAATATGAATATTTATACTGCTAGAGATGTTTGCGCTACTAAAATTTCCCAAATCTCAACAATACAATTAGGGACCATTCGCCCCTGCACTTCGACAAGGACCCGACCTACTCAAACCCATTGCATTCCTTTAAGAAAAATGGGTCGTTTTGCCGCTTTGAAACGGAATGCCGCCGCGCACGCAGTGCGTTATTCATCTGAATGCCGAGTGTGTCTTGGGAGACACCCTATCCGCTTGTGCCCAATCTTTCTGGCAAAAAAGCCAGAAGAGCGCCTCTACGTCGCGATACGCGGAAGCTACTGCGGAAATTGTCTGGCCCCTGATCACCGCTCGAACGCGTGCCCAAGCCAAGGGCGATGTAAACGGTGCGGCGAGAAGCACCACATGATGCTACACATCGCCTCGATCGACGAGGAGGAGCAGCTACTCCGAGAAGCCCGCTCCAAGCCATGGAGCGTCCAAGTGGAAGAGGAGCTAGACTCACCCCGAGAGCGGATAGACGACTCGATTTCTTTATATGCGTCGGACGCTGGAACGGAGACTGGACCTCTTCGTCCACCCCGAAACCACGATGCCAGCCGGACCGGAGCGGAGACGCGGTCTCTTCGCCCGACCACACCACCAACAGCCAAGTCATTTCGACCTCGATTGCAGCATGAGATGAAGCGGCTCCAACAAGGGACAGCGGCAGCATACCGCCATACATATAACGGCCGAGCGGAGACCCGGTCTCTTCGCCGGCAAACCAGGAACCCCCAACGGAGACGATATTCGCGCGACCGCAGAGCGGAGACAAGGCCTCTTCGCCTGCAACAACGGCATCACACCCATCATCAGCCGCAGGACCGCCGCAACGAATCCGGATCGTTACAACTCACCACAGTGTCCGCCTTCCGGGCAGGGCTCCTAGCCCCGCATTCAGCTGCCACCGCCACCATAATACCGACGGTAGCGATCACCCCCACCGCGGTCGTGAAAATAGAAGCAGGGGGGCGGCTACACCTCGTTCGCGCCTTAATCGATGGATGCTCCCCCACCACAGTGATTGCGGATGAGCTCGCCCAGGAGCTCCAACTTCCTACCAGCAACATTGGCGGGCAAGCAGGATGTCTGCTGCGTATCCGAGGAAGACACGGACAGAACAAAAGGATTGCGATCCATGCTGCGGTCTTATCCAATTTTCGGCGCATGACACCCACGACCAGCATCGACAGCGCTATCGCAGCCCCGTACGCACATCTCCGTCTGGCGGATCCGCAGTTCCATGCTCCGCGCCGATCCGCCTCATCCTAGGAACAGATGAATATGCGGAGATAATATTACCAGGGATTCTGCCCACCACGTTTGGCCCTTTGCTGGCTCAGAGTACCATCTTCGGTTGGGTACTCTCGGGCACAACCAAGGCCCAACATCAAAATGTTCGGTAACGACCGAAACAAATGCATTTTTTTTATACTTTGTTATTTTTATTGAATTTTTGGTGTACACAGTTGCAAAAGACTTGCATTGTGAATTTGTACCAGCGAAAAATCGTTCGATTCCTCCATTGCCATACCTACGTGTCAAATAATAGCTGACAGGGAGAACGGCAGTCGCGAATGGCCAGATAAGGGAATAAAGGTTTGTTTTTCTTTTGCTCGCCGTTATTAAATTGAAGTGCAATGAATTGTACATTTGTTTCAAATCAGCTTTCTTTTAAATTTGTATACCGAAAATCAGACTACATATTAATATTCATTTCTAAAATGAAGTTTATAGATTAAATTCAAGCCACCAGCTATGCAGGCATTTTAAAATATATAAATAAAGCAATATACCCGTCGTCTACAAAAATGTTTGAAAACCACTGGTGAGCTAATGATTTAGGTAATCGAACAACGATTGAACAGGTGATCGAAGCTGTTTACTATTGTGAACATTTCTATCAAACCTTAGCCACTTGTATGAATTCACAATGGAGGTGTGCGTTTAAAAGCTTGTATCATCACAATAAGTTATTTTTTATTGAATTTTCTTCATACAAAATTCTATGCTTGTTCATTTTCAATGAATTTGTAATAAACGGCAAGAAATATGAACACGTGTATCTTCTTACTTCTTTTCGCAATCCCTAGCTCTAGGCAAACCTGGCTCAGGCCTTAAACCATAACGGGAAAATTGGCGAATGACCGGGGCAGCAGCGACCAAGCTCGCACACTGCGCAAACCATTTTGCGTGCCGCCAAGCCGGCGGACTGGCCGGCGTTATGTTAAGTTAGATATAATTAGTTATAAGTTTTTTATTTTTTTTTTCCTTTCTTCTTCACGGTCGGTGATCCTTGGCGGACTGTGATGTTGCGTACCGCAAGGGGGGCGGCATGTTTAGGGCCAATTCCTAACTTTTACCTGATTGACGGCGCCCCACCCTAACGTTTTAATAATATTTCCAGCCACCCACACTCACGCCACATTTGTGTGCATGCATGCACATGCATGCGTTTCATACACATGCACGTGTGTATGCAGGTTGTCAGCACCCATGCACGTATATGTGGGGGTTGTTGTGTGTGTGGCTTTTTTCCCCTCCTTAATACCAGAGGACCTTTTCGCGGCTTAGCGGGTGTCATCAACGGGACAACCGGCCTCTTTCTCGATTGACCGCCAACCAGCACACATCGCAAGGTTCACCATCGTCACTTAAAACACCAAGGTAATATTGTAACCACATTGTATATTTTCCTTCACTCTAAATTAAATATTATATTATAACGAGGAAATTCCTCTTTGTGTTCTTATTTATTTCTTTTGAGCGAACCATCCACTCCAAGATCGACCCGTGTGCGCCTACCCACTGCCGGTTTCAGACGCACCCAGGCCGAACAGAGTGAATGAGCCCGTAGTGTTACCAGAAGTTTGTTTTAACGACCAAACTGAAAACCCCTATCAAAAACCAGAACCTATTTTATAAAATAACTCCGTCCTCTTGGAAAATAATAGAAGCTTTCTAAGACTTAAGCCACTTGCTGCTTCTAGATCTGACAGATGTATCAATCTTAATAGCTGGAGCCTTAGCCTGGCAAGCGCAGGGCATGAGCACAAAACGTGGAGATCGTTTTCTCTTCCAACCCACACTTCCTACATATCGCTCATTTGCTGCAACGTCGTCATAACTCATAACACAATTTTCCAGGAGAGCCATTCAAAGATTTTAACTGCCATATGTTGCGCATATAAAGGCATATATTCATTTTTATACCACGTGCTAAATTTTTAACTGATCACGAAGATTTTTTTATACAACATAGATCATGATATTGGGTACGCTTATGTGTTATTAATTGAAGTCATGTTTTTTGAGTTATGATGACGCACAGTGGCGCTTTTGAGTTTTTTCTTTGCAAAAATCATAACTTTTGAACCATTTTTAAGATATTTCAAAAACTTAAAATGCTTACTTGAAGTAGTGTTGTGTGAAAGCTCAGAATATCACAGATACAGGGTGCTTCAAAAAAATTCGTCAAATTTGAAAATTTTTTGAAAAATGCAAAAACAAAATGTTTTTAGTAAAAAATAAAAAAAATGAGATTTGTCTTATAATGACGTATTTAAGCATTAAATAAGATAAACTAATTATTTTGATAAGATAGCGTGGCACTGCCCACTTATGATAAAAAGTTTTATCTAAGTAGTCACGTAATCAATAACTACCAAAATCGATAGACGTATTGTTTCTTTTAAATGGCAATACTCTTATAAAACTTAAATGTTCGTTTTTGGTGCCACAATAACAAGGTGCTTCAAAACTCATCGTAAAATTTTACATGTTTTTTTTTTTCTAATTTACAACCAAATATGAATTTTATTAATAACTAAAAGTTATTGAAAGTGGTTCAATTAAATATTATTTGAGCTAAAGATTAAACAGCCAACGAATTTTGGAAAAGGGGAGTGGCATACATATATGCTAAAAAGTTTGATCTTAGTAACCGCTTTTCCAATTTGTATCAAACTCGATAGACGTATTGATTTCTATAAAAAATTAATACTCGTTTGAAGGCGAAATGCCTAAGCTTTAAAATAAATTTGATAAACTTCAGGGAAATGCAATAACTAAAAGTATATATTTATAAATTACTAAATTAATTAATTCTTTTATTTGAAATAAAAAGTTACACATAGATATTTTATTTTTCAATAAAGTAACGAAATTGATTAGAAAATCTCTTTTTCATTGTTGTGATAAGAAGTGAGAAACTTATTCTATCTCAACATAGTCATCGTCTCTGGAACATATATCTAACAAAGCAACCATATCTGAGCTATACGCATCTGTAAGATCTTTTTATGTTCTTACATACCTCATAGATGATATGAGTGGATCAGAAGAGATAGCTAACATGTTGAAAAGGTCTTCGTTTTGTCTACTCGTGGTACTTTGCAGGTGCTCATATATCTTTATATCTTTGGTAGTCCTTGTTCTTAGATTCTTGAGCTTCTCAGAAAATTCTCTAAGCACTGGTACTCTATTAAATTTTTCCATGTGCTAAAATTTTATGTACCGTTGGTGTAAGTTTCTTCTCAGGATACTTTTGATGCAGCAACTCTGTAGATTTAGATGCATATTCTCCAAATTTGGGTCCACTAACTTGTTCATGGCAGTTTAAAATATTTAAAATTACTCCCAATCTTTCCACAATATCTCTATCAACTCCTGTTATGTAAGCAGTCACTTCATCGTTTTCAAAAAATCTTCTTGAGGAGTTACCATCATATGTATTTCCGTATCCATACTTTGGACAGTCAACTCTAAGGCCAATCTCTTTATAGAATGCATCCTGAATTATTTTTTTTCTCCTGTTTTGTTTCTCCTTACATGTTGTATTGTCGTCGAAAACTTCTCCTTGTTGTGGTAGTGTATAAGCCAGCTTCAAAACAAATTCCATACATCTTATCCTAGCATGTAAAGGAGATATTCCATACTCATAATTTAGTTCGTCAGTTATTGAATCATCAAGATTTTCAAAGTCCTTTTGGCTCTTCTTACAAATTGGATATTTCATTGTAGATGTCGTATTTGTTATTAAGTTCAAAACTTTTCCATCGACCATTATTAGAAGAAAATCATGCTTTATTGTAATGACATTTCCCTCTTCAATTTCAATTATTGTTGGTTCTAATTTGACAATTTGATTTTTTATATCACTCACTGTAGCTTTTATGAGTTCCGAAGACTCGTTCTCGTATTTAAATAATATCGGGCTGCACAATATAGTTGATGACGGACGTGGATTTTTCCAATATTCTGAAGCTTCATCTTTTAGTCGTAATGGAACAATAGAAGCCATAAACATATTACTATATGTAATTGTTTCATCGTCTACATTTATTCTTTGTTTATATGCGCTTTGTCCTGATGATCCATCACAGCCCCACTTAGTTATCAATGCTAGCTCCTTTGGCAGTGATTTCAACTTTCCTTCAGTAAAACTTTGAAGGAGTCGCGTAGACGTATGATCCATTAAGTTTTGTAGCTCAAATTCAGCTGATACTTCCGTCATTTTGGGACTTAGAGGAACTGCTTCTTTCTTGGCTTGAGTAATTTTTTTGTATCCAGGTAAAATATCGGCATTACGTTGCAATAATGACTTACGCAATATAATATATTTTTTCTTCGTTAAACCGAGATCTGTAAACACCACCAAAGCTTCTTCGGGAGTGTATTTCCTAGGTAGCGCATTTGGTGGTGTGGGAATGCTGTTTTTGATCCTCATCAGTCGCACTGGACTTGCTACCGCAACTGCTTTTGTTATATGAGACTTCACGTTTTCTTCGTCTTTTTTATATTTAATAGCCAGTACTTCTGAAAGATGAGTCGTGGCCATAGCTTTTGTGGTATCAGACAGCTTCCTTTTCCTTGTGCAGGTAGAACACTCTTCTATGGGTTTTGTTGGTCTCCCTCTAATTGGATTGGTTGACGTGCTAGGCGTTTCTTCGTCCAAAAAAGTTTTGTCAGCTAGCCACTTTTCATGCTTACTTAGAAATTTTGAATTGTTACGATAGACATCCTTCCATTTTCTTTCTATCATAATGTATTGTAAACACATTTTTTCTTCCAGGACTTAAAGCAAACTTTAATGCTTGTTTCACTCGCTAATTCTCTCATAATAGCCTCAACGAAGTCCCGTCTTGACTTTGTAGATTTAAACACCGCAAATAGTTTCGAGTTGTCTAGGATGATTCCTAGATATTTTGTGCAAGGTTTCTCCTGTAAGGTCACCCCTCCTAACTTAGGCCTGGTCCAATTTGGGACCTTGTACCTCTTTGTAAACAAGACCATATCCGTCTTCTCAGCATTGACTTTCAACCCGACATTAGATGCCCAGGTATGATATCCCGAAGCGCCCGATCCATCAAGGGACTAATCGTTGGAAGGCACTTTCCACTTATGACAATTGGAACGTCATCTGCGTAAGCCGTAAGTTTTACGGGTCCCTCATCGAATGCCTGAGCAGTTGGTTGATGACCAGTGTCCACAGCAGAGGTGATAGCACCCCTCCCTGCGGCGTGCCCCTGTCCACTGATTTCGTGGCCTCGTACAATCCCCATTGTGATGTAATCTTTCTGCAATTTAACATGCAGCCGATCCATCTGATTAAGGCAGGATGTACTTTAATGTAATTAAGACCATCCATAATCGCCCATTTTGCAACATTATTGAAAGCCCCGGTAATGTCCAAAAAGACTCCTAGAGCATACTCCTTATATTCCAGGGATTTCTCTATGCTTATTACCACCTAATGCAACGCGGTGTCTACCGACTTGCCTTTGGCGTACGCATGCTGTGTTGTGGAGAGCAGCTTTTCATCCACGTTGGACTTTATGTACACATATATTAGGCTCTCAAAGGTTTTGAGCAGAAATGATGTTAAGCTTATGGGTCTATAGTCTTTGGGATACACGTGACCGATCTTCCCCGCCTTTGGTAGAAAAGCTACACGAGCAGTTCTCCAAGAGTGCGGTACATGATTCAGTCTTATGCACCCATCGAATATTATTTTAAGCCATTCCACGACCGCCCTACTTGAGACTTGTAGCATGGCCGGGAATATACCATCTGGGCCCGGCGATTTAAACTTAGAAAACGTCTTCACTGCCCACTCGACCTTGGCATCGGTCACCAAGCCCGACACTACTAGCTCCGTGATCGAAGTGTGAGTGATGTCTGCTGGCTCTTCTAAACCGTCCCCCGGTGGGAAATGTGTATCGAGAAGCACCTCAAGGGATTCCTCACTATTACGTGACCATTCCCCGTTCTTTTTCTTTATTAGTCCCTGAACTATGTTTTCCTTTGCTAGGACTTTTTTCAACCATGCTGTTTCGCTGGAGCTCTCTATGTCCGTACAGAAGCTTTTCCATGAGTTTATCTTCGCCCTGGTAATTTCACGCTTGTAGATCCTCAGCAGATCCCTGTACTCGTCCCGACACGCTTCGCTCTCCGCGATCTTTGCGAGCTTAAACATTTCTTTTACCTGTCTTCTTAGAAGACTCAGCGCATTGCTCCACCATGGCGGTTTTGCTTTTCCTTTTAATGCCATAAGTCGAATAAAAATTAACCAATACTTGTTAAATTGGGCCCAGTTTTTATACGCGGTCGACCGTCTGTCCTTCCGCTCGGCCCTTAACACGATAACTTGAGCAAAAATGGAATAACTTTACTAAACTTATTTCACTTACTTATCTGAACTCACTTTATCTTGGTATAAAAAATGGCCGAAATACGACTATGATCACGCCCACATTTTCGATGTCGAATATTACGAAAAATGAAAAAAATGCCATAATTCTATAACAAATATGAAAAATGGGATGAAACATTGTAATTGGATTGGTTTATTGACGCAAAATATAACTTTAGAAAAAACTTTGTAAAATTGGTGTGACACCTTCAATATTAAGTAGAATAAAATGAAAAAGTTCTGCAGGGCGAAATCAAAAGGCCTGGAATTTTGGCAGGAATACTGTTCGTTGTATTACATATATAAATAAATTAGCGGTAACCGACAGATGATGTTCTGGGTCAGTATGGTCCACATATTGGTCGATATCTCGAAACCGCCTTCACATATACAACTAAAGGCCACTCCATTTTAAAACCCTCATTAATCCCTTTCATTTGATGCCCATATCGTACAAACATATTCTAGAGTCACCCCTGGTCCACCTTTATGGCGATATCTCGAAAAGGCGTCCACCTATAGAACTAAGGCCCACTCCCGGTGGCGTAGCTACCTTAGTGCTAACCGGTGCAGTGCACAGGAGCCCTGGAGGTCAGAGGGCCCTCGCCCCTCATCAATAAACTATACTAATTTAGCTACTGAAAAATCACTCAGTACAAATTTCAGCAGATGCTTTGTCGATGTGAAATTGTTTAACGAAAACATCAACATTTTGCCATATTTTTATAGTGCATATGGACATTCGAGTGTATTACAGTGACATGCAAAATAAACATCAATAATTATAAAAAAATAGAAATAGATCTAATCTGGCGACAGCGGCGTTCATGATTGATTGCCGCTTTGTCGTGTCGTTCCCTAAAAATGCATCCCCATTAGAACGTGTGTAAAAAATAATTTGACAGGTGGTCGCCCGTCGTTGCCGTCGTGAATCTTTTTCCCTAATTATCGAAATAAAATTATCGAAATAAATTATTTACCGGGGTTTCCCAACTACGTGAAGTTTTATATCAATTGTGTTTCTTGTTCTCTGTGACATAATAAGTTTGCAAAAAGAAATCAATAAAGTTATGGATAAAAAGAAAACTAGGCATGCTTTTAAGCGCAAACAACGTCAAGAGAGAGAAAATGCTAAACAAAAGCTACCTAAAATTTACAAATTTATTAGTTCGCCTTCTTGTAGTTTTATCACAAATATTTCCGACGAAGTGAATGTGTCTACTGTAGTGCAGGCTGAGAATCCTACTGAGACAGATCTGGCAGTTCAAAATACCGCCATTACACACGATGCCTCCGAGCACATCAACGATGATGCCTTTCTAGCACAGTTAACAGCGGAAAAACCAGCGAAATCATCAGTTTTCCAAAATTTGGACAATCAATCGCCATACGACTTAGGCAATTTTGCGAATATTTTATTGCTAAGCAAAAAGGAGAAACGTCAACTTTTTGATCGTGGGCTTTTACAGCCTTCGGGACCTTTTCCAAAAGACGCCCACCAGGACAACAGATGCTTTTCAAAATCCTACTTTTTTTCAACTTCTAAATATGGACCAGTTCACCGATTCTGGTTGTGTTTTTCTAAAATACTGGACTCTTTATTTTGCCAACCCTGCTGAAAGGAATAATGTTTTGTGTAACGGCTTTCGTGACTGGGGGCATTTATCAGAGAGAATAAAACAACACAGTGTCTCGAGTGGTCATACAGAAGCATGTGCTGTTTATGAAATTTGGAAAAGAAGTGATACTACTATCGACAAAGAACTTGAAAATGAAATTCGTCAAGAATCGTCATTTTGGAAAATGGTTCTTAAAAGGTTATTTGACGTCATACTTTCAATGGCACAGAGTTCTTTGGCTTTAAGAGGACATCGAGAAAACTTAAGAGAGGAGGGGTACCACGGAAACTTTCTGTCCTTCGTACAACTCGTCGCCCGATATGATCACATATTGCGTCAAGTTTTGGATATGCCCAAAGGTACTTTCTTATATCGTCGCCCGCAAGCCAGAATCATGAATGTGTCAAAATCAAAATGTTATTATCGTTTTTTGTTTGCACATTTGAATGGCTCCTGTTATGCATTTTATTCGAGATTTTCATGTAATCAAAATCGAAAAAATGGCACATTAATGCTTCTGGCGAGGGAGTGATGATATCTAAATTTTAACTGTTTGTATTATATGTTGGTGGTGCAGTGCAATAAACCCACGGGCGTTATTTCCCAACAAAAAAAGGAAAGTGGGCTTTACTTCCTTTTCGCTAAAGAAATAAGGCCCGTGGGCTGTTATTGCTCTCCACCTATGTTGGTTAGATCTTATCCGCCTGTCAATTTTTAATAAATACTTTATTCATCCATATTTTTTTTTATAAAGTTGTATAGTTTTTTCCTTTTCTAATTTGTATTATAATATATGATGTTTTTGTTTGTACTTTAGGATCTACAAGATATTTAACTCCAACTATCCAAAATGAAATGATTGAGTCCTTGGGCACTACACTTGAAAATCATCTGCTAGAACAGATCAGAGCGTCCCCGTTTTCGCCATTATATTAGATACGACTCAGGATATATCGAGGGTAGATCAGTTGAGTATTGTTGTGAGACATGCGTTAATCAACCGTTCGGAGAATGGCGAACTAGTTGAAATAGAGGTTAAAGAAACATTTCTAGGATTTTACGCAGTCAGCGAACATGGCGTAGCAGATTTAGTAAGACAGGCGACCACATTTTTTTACCGAAAAAATAATTAGATTTAAAAAAATGTGTGGGGCAAGGCTATGATGGAGCCAGTGCCATGAGCGGTGTGTACAATGGTGTACAAAAACAGATTAGAGATATTCAGCCTAACGCGGACTACATACATTGCTCCACTCACAATTTAAATTTGGTGGTAAATGATGCCGTTAGTAATTTTCCGGAATTGAAAAACTATTTCGCAACATTGCAAGAGTTGTAAAATTGTTTCGGACTTAGCATCAAACTCTGGGATCTGCTGTCGAAATTTACTGGCGAATCGGACACCACTTTAAAAAAACTAAACTCGACTAGATGGTCCAGTTGGGCAAATACGGTATCTGCAGTAAAACTTCGATTCTTCGATATACTCAAAGCGTTATCAGAAATAATTCTCAAAAGTTGCAAAAAAGATGAGCGTGATCAAGCAGAAAATATTAAAACAAAAATGCTTAGTTTTGAGTTCGTGTTTCTTTGCGAATTCATGCACTGTATTTTAAATAACATCAATTATACATCTAAAATTTTACAAAAATACGACATCGATTTGGACATGGCAAGCAGAGCTTTAGCAGAAATAAATTTAAAGATGAAACCTTATAGAAATGACTTTGAATCATTCAAATGCAAAGCCATTGAAACTGCAACAAAAGAGAAGAAAAAAGGCAAAATAAATTTAAGAAACATTTTGACGAATTATCTTCTGATTACCGATTTAAAAACAGGGAACAAATATTTAAAATTACTGTTTTCAATAATGTAATGGACACAATAATAAGTCAGTTAAATGCACGTTTTGCTGGTATGAGTGCAGTCAGTCAAATTTTCGATTTTCTCAAACCAACATTTTAACTCGATGTTGATGAAACAACTTTAATACAAAAGTGTAACCAATTCAATAGTAAATGTTCTGATATGATAGGCCTTAACTTTACCCTTCAATTTCTTAAAATTTATCACCTACTTTTACCTGGATTAACTGAGGCAAAAACATGGACTGTTCACAAATTTTGTAATGAAATAATGAGAAAATATGGAGTACTAGAATGTGACATAACAGAAGTATTTACTGAAATGTTGCTATTCCATACAATTCCTGTTACTTCCGCGGAAGCTGAAAGATCGTTTAGCAAATTAAAAATAATAAAAAACTATTTAAGGAATACCATGGGCCAAGCTCGACTCCGGCATTTATCACTAATAGCAATCGAAAACCAAGTCGCACCAAACTTGGATCTAACCGAAGTCATTGACACATTTGCAAAAAATAAAGCTCGGAAACTATCATAAATATACTACTAATAAATTTAGAATATACTAAATAAATTATTTTTCACATTTTATATGCAATAAAGAAAAACGTTAATACAAAATCACATTTAATTTAACCAAGCATACATATTTTGGCATATATTGACGCAACTCAAAGACTGGGGCCTAGTTTGTTTTTTCCACACGGGCCCTTGGTGACCTAGCTACGCCACTGCCCACTCCCATTTAAAATACTCATTAACATCTTTCGTTTGATACCCATATCGTACAAACACATTCTAGAGTCACCCCTGGTCCACCTTTATGGCGACATCTGGAAAATGCGTCCACCTATAGAACTAAGGCCCACTCCCTTTAAAAATACTTATTAACACCTTTCAGTTGATACCCATATCGTACAAACACATTCTAGAGTTACCCCTGGTCCACCTTTATGGCGATATCTCGAAAAGGCGTCGGCTTCTATAGGTTCTAAGGCCCTCTACCTTTTAAAATACTCATTAACGCCTTTCATTTGATTCCCATATCATACAAGCACATTCTAGAGCCACACCTGGTCCACCTTTATGGCGATATCCCGAAATGGTGTCCACCTATAGAACTATGGCCCACTCCCTTTAAAAATACTCATTAACACCTTTCATTTGATACCCATATCGTAAAAACAAATTCTAGAGTCACTCCTGGTCCACTTTTATGGCGATATCTCGAAAAGGCGTCCACCTATAGAACTAAGGACCACTCCCTTTTAAAATAGCCATTAACACCTTTCATTTGATTCCCATATCGTGCAAACACATTCTAGAGTCACCCCTGGTCCACCTTTATGGCAATATCTCGAAAAGGCGTCGACCTATAGAACTAAGGCCCACTAACTTTTAAAATACTCATTAACGCCTTTCATTTGATTCCCATATCGTACAAGCACATTCTAGAGTCACCCCTGGTCCACCTTTATGGCGATATCCCGAAATGGTGTCCACCTATAGAACTATGGCCCACTCCCTTATAAATTATTCTTTAATACCGTCCATTTGATACCCATGTCATACAAACACATTCCAGGGTTACCCTAGGTTCATTTTACTACATGGTGATTTTCCCTAATTGTGTCTCCAAAGCACTAAGCTGAGTATGTAATGTTCGGTTACACCCGAACTTAGCCTTCCTTACTTAGGAATATATGTATATAAGTTAAACTTTTATTTATAAACATTTTTGTTACTAACAAAATTTTTTTAGAAATTAACAACAATTCATGGGTTCCCAAAATTTTATCAAACATAATGACGCACTATATGAGAATTATGTTCTATTAAATACAATTCAATAAACTCTGATTACCATGTGTCCTTAACTCAATTTCTTATCCCCATAAACTATAGAGGCCACTCCCTCTTAAAACCCTCATTAATACATATAATTTGATACCCATATCATACAAACACATTCTAGAGTCACCCCTGGTCTACCTTTATGGCGATACCTCGAAAAGGCGTCCACCTATAGAACTAAGGCCCACTCCCATTTAAAATACTCATTAACACCTATCGTTTGATACCCATATCGTACAAACACATTCTAGAGTCACCCCTGGTCCACCTTTATGGCGATATCTCGAAAAGGCGTCCACCTATAGAACTATGGCCCACTCCCTCTTAAAATACTCTTTAATACCTTTCATTTGATACACATGTCATACAAACACATTCCAGGGTTACTCCCGGTTCATTTTCCTACATGGTTATTTTTCCTTATGTTGCCACCATAGCTCTCAACTGAGTATGTAATGTTCGGTTACACCCGAACTTAGCCTTCCTTACTTGTTAGGTATATATGTATATAAGTTCAACTTTTATTTATAAACATTTTTATTACTAACAAAAATTTTTAGAAATAACAACAGTTTCCCTAAATTTTATCAAACATAATGACGCACTATATGAGAATTATGTTCTACTAAATACAATTCAATAAAGTCTGATTACCATGAGTCTTTAATTCAATTTCTTATCCCCATAAACTATAGATTAACGATATATGAAGATACGAGGTATTAATGTTAATGCCAGGGCATCATAAATCAGTAACAGCTAACCTACTCTTAAACTTTTACTAATTATAGAATATAGGGTTGTTCTTGTTTTTCGATTTATTTTCGATTATTTGGGCCTTACTCAAACCGATCTGCATGTGGACTTATGTATGTATGTAAGTTGGTACTAGAGTGCGGCATTCTTAATATAATTAGCTTTAAATAGTTAAAAAAAGGACTATTTCATTTACACTAATATGATTATGATGACTAGTCTGAAAAATATTTCAATTTAACCAAGTGGCAATAAAATAATTTAAATATAATTTTATGACAAATACAATTTAAATTATTAACTTTTCAGTTAGGTTATTTGTTTGGTTTATTTTTTTTTCTTCTTTTCTAATTTTCATTATTCAAAGAACTTCATTGAGTAGGGGTTCTTTGAATAAACGAAATGTTTAATGCTATTAGGTTATAAGAAAAGTTAGTTGGTTTTTATTTAAAAGAAAGCAAAACATCCATTTACCTACCCAACTCCGACTTACATACATAGTTATATAGACCTTTTTATCTACACCTACATGTTACCACCGTACATACATATTTATGCTGAAAATATATGTATAGGTATCTACAAGCGTTTGTACATTTCATATGTATACTAATTTGACTTTTGCGAAAATCAAAGCGTAAAAGGAATTTATAGAAACAACAATATTACTTACATATGTTCGTTTGTATTATTGCAGTTTGCTGATGCACTCCAGCGATGAAAGGCCTTCCAACGTTGCTGATGCTGCTAGCTGTGAAAATTAGTTCTTGGCAAGTAAGATCGGTTACCGTGGGACCTGAGCGTTTCTCAACCCGTCAAATTTTATGCTTCATTAAACACTTAGATTTTCATAGTTTTCTTTTCTACTATAACGTAATATTTTTATGTCGCAAATTCAAGCATAATTTTTTTTAATAATAACTAAATAAAGTACACGAAATTTAAATTATGTTAAATATATATAAATATATATAATTTTTTTTATACATATAACTATTAACCGCGAGCGTTGGCTTAGTAGTGTTTGCTTTGTATTTCCTTAGTAATCAAAATTTATCTCTTTTCTTTCTTTCTTAATTTTCCTGCCTTAAAATTTATTTTTTCTAACCCCCTTTTTTTTGGTTTCTCAACCATAATATTATAGGATTTCTTCACAATATTTTCTTTCCTTACGCATCATATTTTTAAGTAGGATTTTTTTTGGAGAATTCCTATTTATTCTAACTATATATATGCTTTGTTTAACAAAAAATTTTAATTTTTTTCATACACTTTCTTTCTGTAAATTTTTTAACTATTAGCACATTTCTATCACTGCTTTTTCAGTAATTCAAATCACTCTACACTATTTTATTTGTTGAGTGGCAGGAATATATTTTCGTATGTGCGCCTGGTATACAAGGAAGAGGTGACTCGGTATATATTGCCAGAAATAACCCCGGATTGATGCTGTGATATGATGATGTTCACTCTTTGAAGGGTGATATCTGTTAGGCCTCCGGAAAAAGTGGAGTTTTATAATGAAGGCATGTAGGTGCTGATGCACTCCAGCGATGAAAGGCCTTCCAACGTTGCTGATGCTGCTAGCTGTGAAAATTAGTTCTTGGCAAGTAAGATCGGTTACCGTGGGACCTGAGCGTTTCTCAACCCGTCAAATTTTATGCTTCATTAAACACTTAGATTTTCATAGTTTTCTTTTCTACTATAACGTAATATTTTTATGTCGCAAATTCAAGCATAATTTTTTTTAATAATAACTAAATAAAGTACACGAAATTTAAATTATGTTAAATATATATAAATATATATAATTTTTTTTATACATATAACTATTAACCGCGAGCGTTGGCTTAGTAGTGTTTGCTTTGTATTTCCTTAGTAATCAAAATTTATCTCTTTTCTTTCTTTCTTAATTTTCCTGCCTTAAAATTTATTTTTTCTAACCCCCTTTTTTTTGGTTTCTCAACCATAATATTATAGGATTTCTTCACAATATTTTCTTTCCTTACGCATCATATTTTTAAGTAGGATTTTTTTTGGAGAATTCCTATTTATTCTAACTATATATATGCTTTGTTTAACAAAAAATTTTAATTTTTTTCATACACTTTCTTTCTGTAAATTTTTTAACTATTAGCACATTTCTATCACTGCTTTTTCAGTAATTCAAATCACTCTACACTATTTTATTTGTTGAGTGGCAGGAATATATTTTCGTATGTGCGCCTGGTATACAAGGAAGAGGTGACTCGGTATATATTGCCAGAAATAACCCCGGATTGATGCTGTGATATGATGATGTTCACTCTTTGAAGGGTGATATCTGTTAGGCCTCCGGAAAAAGTGGAGTTTTATAATGAAGGCATGGGCCCTTTTGATGTTCCAAAAATAAGTTGATTCCACACCCACCCTTACGCCCAAAGGGGCGCCAATTGGCCAAGTGGTGTAAAAGTACGTATTGTGGTGATGGGTGTAGTTGAAGATTTTGATTTATTAGAGGATGCTCTAAGAGGATGCTTGTATTCTACGGGATAGAAAAACCTACCTTTAGAACCTTGAAATTAAATACTTTAAATTCACTAACTTACCCTATTTAAGCAGGAGAAATTGTAGTTTTTAAGGAACCTGGCTAACTATACTTGTGGACTGTCCGTCCACTCCAATGGATTGATAGAAATAGCCACAAAGAGGCTAACTGTAGCCGTGCAGGCTCTTTTATACCCTCGAATTTCTACATTTACGCTTCACTTTTTACACTTGTATCCACTGAGATACGGCTGTCTCTTAGTGTTAAATAAGTGCGAATTTTTATTCTTCAATCTACTGATTGAATAAAGGACAGAGTTACCAAAGAGGTTTTGGTACTGAAAAAGTCTTAAGGCCATTTGATCACATGCGACAAATTTTGTTGCAAATGGAATACGATACAATGCTGATGTCGATTTAGCTTTAAGGTTACCATTGCGAAACCCCATAATACGACACCGTAAGACGGAGTATTAGGAGGAATTTACTACGAATATCCTTCGCATGAGAAGTGCTTATTTTCTTGCCTTGTAGATCTTCAAGTTGGTAGTAGCAGTGTCCATGTTTTTTCCGAACGCGGCATTTCACAAACTGTCGGCCTAGTTTGGCATTGAAATTTTAGGTAAATTTACTTATGGCAAAGTTTCGACGGAAGACTTCTTGACCTTCTCGGAACGACACGGGCTTCGACCACAAGTTGTATTGTTCGTTGTATAACATATATAAATAAATTAGCGTTACCCGACAGGTGATGTTCTGGGTCACCCTGGTCCACATTTTGGTCGATATCTCGAAAACGGCTTCACTAATACAACTAAGGGCCACTCCCTCTTAAAGTCCTCATTAATACCTTTAATTTGATACCCATATCGTACAAACACATTCTAGAGTCACCCTAGTCCACCTTTATGGCGATACCTCGAAAAGGCGTCCACCTATAGAACTAAGGCCCACTCCCATTTAAAATACTCATCAACACCTTTCGTTTGATACCCATATCGTAAAAACAAATTCTAGAGTCACCCCTGGTCCACTTTTATGGCGATATCTCGAAAAGGCGTCCACCTATAGAACTAAGGCCCACTAACTTTTAAAACACTCATTAACGCCTTTCATTTGATTCACATATCGTACAAGCACATTCTAGAGTCACCCCTGGTCCACCTTTATGGCGATATCCCGAAATGGTGTCCACCTATAGAACTATGGCCCACTCCCTTTTAAAATACTCTTTAATACCTTTCATTTGATACCCATGTCATACAAACACGTTCCAGGGTTACCCTAGGTTCATTTTTCTACATGGTGATTTTATCTAATTGTGTCTCCAAAGCACTCAGCTGAGTATGTAATGTTCGGTTACACCCGAACTTAGCCTCCTTACTTGTTAGGTAGATATGTATATAAACTTCAACTTTTATTTATAAACATTTTTGTTACTAACAACATTTTTTAGAAATTAACAACTATTCATGGGTTCCCTAAATTTTATCAAACATAATGACGCACTATATGAGAATTATGTTCTACTAAATACAGTTCAATAAACTCTGATTCCATGAGTCTTTAATTCAATTTCTTATCCCCATAAACTATAGATTAACGATATATGAAGATACGAGGTTTTAATGTTAATGCCAGGGCATCATAAATCAGTAACAACTAACATACTCTTAAACTTTCACTAATTATAGAATATAGGTTTGTTTTTGTTTTTCGATTTATTTTCAATTATTTGGGCCTTACTCAAAACGGATCTGCATGTGTACTTATGTATGTATGTATGTAAGTTGGTACTAGAGTAGGGCATTCTTAATATAATTAGCTTTAAATAGTTATAAAAAGGAATAATTTATTTACAATAATACGATTATGATGACTAGTCTGAAAACTATTTCAATTTAACCAAGTGGCAATAAAATAATTTAAATATAATTGTATGACAAATATAATTTAAATTGATAACTTTTCAGTTAGGTTATTTGTTTGGTTTATTTTTTTTTCTTCTTTTCTAATTTTCATTATTCAAAGAACTTTATCCTTTATTGAGTAAGGTTTCTTTGAATAAACGAAATGTTTAATGCTATTAGGTTATAAGAAAAGTTAGTTGGTTTTTATTTAAAAGAATGCAAAAAATCCATTTACCTACCCAACTCCGACTTACATACATAGTTATATAGACCTTTTTATCTACACCTACATGTTACAACCGTACATACATATTTATGCTGAAAATATATGTATAGGTATCTACAACCGTTTGTACATTTCACATGTATACTAATTTGACTTTTGCGAAAATCAAAGCGGAATCGAATTTATGAAAAGGAATTTATAGCAACAACAATATTACTTACATATGTTCGTTTGTATTATTGCATGTAGGTTTGCTGATGCACTCCAGCGATGAAAGGCCTTCCAACGTTGCTGATGCTGCTAGCTGTGAAAATTAGTTGTTGGCAAGTAAGATCGGTTACCGTGAGACCTGAGCGTTTCTCAACCCGTCAAATTTTATGCTTCATTAAACACTTAGATTTTCATAGTCTTATTTTCTACTAAAACGTAATATTTTTATGTCGCAAATTCCAGGATAATTTTTTTAATAATAACTAAATAAAGTACGCGAAATTTAAATTATGTTAAATATATATATCATTGTCGGTGCGTGCAGACGTGTTTTTTATTCGCTCGCATATTATTATTTTTATGTTTATATTTCTGCAATGTCTAAGTGCATAATTTGTGACAATCATTTCTGACAGTATCTCTTGTAATATTTGTTGCCAAAAGGTGCATTCAAAATGCTCGAAATTAAACTCGCATTGCACAAAACTATTAAAATCGAATTTAAATCTATTATACAGATGTGATATTTGTGTAAATACAAACATTCCAACATATATATCTACTCTCGAAAAAGCATTCTCATCTTTGAGTGAAATTAAGTCCGTTCTTGTGGGTGTTAATAGTGTTTGTAACACCAATCTTACTCCTGATTCTGATGTGAAAAGTGCAAATGATAGAGTTACGCGCTCTAAAGCAAAGGGTAATGAACCTTCTCCCAACTCTAATAAGCCTAAGCGCACTCACTCTCAGCAAGCACAAGAAACTGCAAGGAGCTCGAAGCACTCATTACTTGTTGTTAGTGACAGTGAGAAGAGTACTACTGTTGTTGCTGATGCTGCTGGCAATTTGTCATCAAGTTTGCCTACCACTAATATTCGAATTAGAACAAATTCAGACACTGCGCTCGCTGATATGCGGTCTGTTAAAAACTAATTGCCTTTTCCCGATTTGAGTAATACTGCAAATGCAAGCAAGAAAGCAATTAGCTCAAATACAGGGACAGTGAAAAATAACAAACACAAAAAGTCAGCTGTTGTGTTAGGCACTAATAATAACACCGATCTCAACGTAGCAGTTCGTAACTCTTGGTTCCATTTATCGTCATTCACCTCGTCTGTTACTAGTGATGATATTATTAAGTACGTCTCTCAACATACTGGCATCGCAGCTGGGGAACTCCTGTGTTTCAAGTTGGTTAAGAAAACTGGCGATAACTCATCTCGAAATTGGTTTAATTTTAAACTTGGTGACAAGGTCCTTAATGCATCAGCGTGGCCTAAAAATGTTAAAATCAAACCTTTTTTCCAGAAACGTGGAGTGACAGCACCAAAAACCTAATGGAGTCCTAAATCGGAAATAAATTGCCTACGTCATCCACTATCACTTCTAATCTTAAAATTTATTTTCAAAACGCATCCTGTTTGAGAACGAAAGCGGATATTGTTAACTCGTTTAGTGCGCAAATGGACTTTGATATTTTTGTTATAGTCGAAGCTTGGCTAAATTCAGACTTTTTCGATGGCGAATTTTTCGACCTCAACATATACGATGTCTTTCGCAAGGACAGAGATCCTTCTAAAACTGGCTCTCGCAGGGGCGGAGGCATTCTTATCGCTGTTCAACGAAAGTATCGCAGTAATTTAATTACGCTTAATAACGACGACTCTCTACTTGATCAGGTATGTTTCTGTCTGAAAGACTCTTCCAGATCCTTCTATATTGTGGCCTCTTACATCCCTCCGAATTGTAATCATGAACTTTACAAAATGCATGCAGATAACCTTATATCTCTGGCAGAAAACAATGTAATGGATGATAATTTGTGCATTTTAGGAGACTTCAATTTAAGTAATGTCGGCTGGTCTGAAAGTTCTTGTCTTTCATTTCTTTCGCCATCCAATGTAACTGCCCCTCACGAGACATACTTTATTGATTGTATGCTAAGTCTTAATCTTAAGCAAATCAATCAGTTTTTTAACAAACTAAACAAAATCTTAGATCTAATTTTTGTCAGCGATAATATTAATTACAATATTTCGGAATGCTTGCTGCCTATAAGTCAATGTGACAAGCATCATGTACCTTTAAATATAAGTATTGATCGTTATAAATACATTTCTACTAGTCAAAATACTAGTGATGTGATCGCTTTCCAATACAATAATTGTGATTTTACTGTTTTAAATAATTTATTACAAGAAGTCAATTGGACTGCTCTTTTTTCATATTCAAATGTTAATAATTGCTTTTGTAATTTTAAAAATTTTTTGTATGACTTTTGTTTAGAAAATAGAGGAGTTAAAAAGAAACGGCCACATAAAATTCCGTGGTACACTAAAGATTTAAAAAAGCTTAAAAATCTGAGAAATAAGTTTCACAAAAAATTTCAGACAACAAGGAATATTTATTTTTATAATAAATATAAGTACTTTGCTGGCAAATTTAACCGGTTAGATAAGTTTCTATACAAGAATTACATTCACTGTTCTGAGTGCAGCATTAAAGTAATCCGAACTATTTCTGGACCTTTATCAAATCCAGGCGGTCTCGTTCTTTTATTCCCACGTCAGTTTTTTTCGACGATAAATCTGCTGAAGGGCCCAATGAGGTAGCTAATCTGTTTGCTGATTTTTTTAAGGCAAACTTTTCTACTGATGAGAATTCCTCTTCTGCAAACTTTTCTTCGAACTTTAGCTCTTACCTAAATTTTGGTTCTCTTGTATTGTCTGTTGAGGGCATAGAGATGGGTCTGACTTAACTGAAGCCTTCGTCTGAGACCGACGTTGATGGCCTATCGGCGATTTTGCTAAAGAAGTGCCCAGCTCTCATCGAACCTCTTAAAATAATGTTTAATTTATCTCCGATTTTGAAATCTGGTAAAAAGAATTATGTTCGGAACTATAGACCCGTCTTGAAGCTCTCTTCCGTTTCAAGACTTTTTGAGTGCATCGTAAAATACAAATTAGTCTTTGCAACCAAGTCGCTTATTTGTCATAATCAGCATGGCTTTGTACCAGGGCGGTCCACATCCACGAACTTAGCTGTGTTCACAAACTACTGCAATACTGCCTTTTCGGCTGGATTCCAGGTTGACTGTGTATATACAGACTTTTCAAAAGCCTTTGATAAAGTTTCTCATATAGTACTATTTAAAAAATGGGCTTCCATTCCAGCTTTTTGGAGTGGATAAAATCGTATCTCACTGCTAGACGTTGTGTTGTTACCATTGATGGTGTGTTCTCACAACCTTTCATTGCCTCTTATGGGGTACCGCAAGGGAGCGTCTTAGGCCCTCTACTATTTGTTCTGTTCATCAATGACATTAGTAGCTGCTTTTCGTTCGCAAATTTTTTGCTTTATGCCCATGACCTCAAAATATTCGCCAAAGTCCAAGATGCCTCTGATGAAGCAAGGCTTCAATGCGATATCAACGCTGTTCATTCATGGTGTCTTCGTTTTCGTCTCCCTTTAAACATAAAGAAATGTTTTAAAATGACATTTGCTAAAATTTTGCATTTTCGAAGTACGTCCTACCACATTTCTAATACTGTCCTTCAGAATGTTGTCGAAGTAAAGGACTTAGGAGTTTTTTTTTGACCCGAAACTGTCTTTTAACAAACATGTTGATTTCATCATTGCGAAGGCCTACTCTGTTCTAGGCTTTATTCGTCGGAACTGCACCAAGTTCTCAGACCCTTATACTCTTATAATGTTGTATATAACTTTTGTTCGCTCAAACCTTGAATATGCAGTTTTTGTCTGGAGGCCGTATAACCAGATATCAATAAAAAGAATAGAACGTATTCAAAAGGTGTTCATTAATTTCGCTTTACGGTCCCTCAAATTTGATACTCCCATTCCACCCTATGCATCCCGTATTATGCTACTTGACCTACAATCTCTCGAAACCCGTAGGTCAATCTTATCTTTGACTTTCATATTTAATGTTATTCATGGTACGATGGATTGTCCTTATCTTCTGGAAAGGATTACTTTTAACATTCCAAGGCGAAATTTTCGCGTCACCTATGCTTTTTACTGGAAAAAAGTCAAAACTAATTTTGCCAGTAATGCTCCTCTTGCAAGATATATGCGCGAATTTAATATTCTATCTCAGAGTATTTCCCTTGATTTTTCCTTGGGAAAACAAGCTTTTAGAATATTTTACTCTCTTATTTTAAGTAGTTATGTTTCATTTTGTAACCTACACCATTGTTATTAGTCTGTAAGCAATGTTCTTTCATAGATATTATTGAATAAATATAAATAAATATATACATATATATAATTTTTTTTTTTTATACATATAACTATTAACCGCGAGCGTTGGCTTAGTAGTGTTTGCTTTATATTTCCTTAGTATTCAAAATTTAAATCTTTTTTTCTTTCTTAATTTTCCTGCCTTAAAATTTATTTTTTCTTACCCAAAATATGGCGTTATGTATAAATTTTTTTTCTAACCCTCTTTTTTTTTTTTTTTTTTGTTTTCTCAACCATAATATTATAGGGTTTCTTCACAATATTTTCGTTTCTTACGCATCATATTTTTAAGTAGGAATTTTGTTGGAGAATTCCTATTTATTCTAACTATATATATGCTTTGTTTAACAAAAAATTTTAAATTTTTTTCATACACTTTCATTCTGTAAATTTTTTAACTATTAGCACATTTCTATCACTGCTTTTTCACTATTTCAAATCACTCTACACTATTTTATTTGTTGAGTGGCAGGAATATTCTTTCGTATGTGCGCCTGGTATGCAAGGAAGAGGTGACTCGGTATATATTGCCAGAAATAACCCCGGATTGATGCTGTGATATGACGATGTTCACTGTTTGAAGGGCGATATCTGTTAGGCCTCCGGAAAAAGTGGAGTTTTATAATGAAGGCATGGGCCCTTTTGATGTTCCAAAAAGAAGTGGATTCCACACCCACCCTTACGCCCAAAGGGGCGTCAATTGGCCAAGTGGTGTAAAAGTACGTATTGTGGTGATGGGTGTGGTTGAAGATTTTGATTTATTAGAGGATGCTCCAAGAGGATGCTTGTATTCTATGGGATAAAAAAACCTACCTTTAGAACCTTGAAATTAAATACTTTAAACTCACTAATTTACTTATTTAAGCAGGAGAAATTGTAGTTTTTAAGGAAGCTGGCTTACTATATTTGTGAACTGTCCGTCCACTCCAATGGTTTGATTGAAATAGCCGCAAAGAGGCTAACTGTAGCCGTGAAGGCTCTTTTATACCCTCGAATTTCTACATTTACGCTTCACTTTTTGACACTTGTATCCACTGAGAGTGGCTGTCTCTTAGTGCTAAATAAGTGCGAATTTTTATTCTTCAATCTACTGATTGAATAAAGGACATCGTTACCAAAGAGGTTTTGGTACTGAAAAAGTCTTAAGGCCATTTGATCATATGCGACAAATTTTGTTGCAAAGGGAATACGATAAAATGCCGACGTCGATTTAGCTTTAAGGTGACCATTACGAAACCCCATAATACGACACCGTAAGACGGAATATTAGGGGGAATTAACTACGAACAGCCTTCGCATGATAAGTGCTTATTTTCCTGCCTTTTAGATCTTCAAGTTGGTAGTAGCAGTTTCCATGTTTTTCCGAACGCGGCATTTCACAAATTGTGGGCCTAGTTTGGCATTGAAATTTTGGGTAAATTTACTTAGGGCAAAGTTTCGACGGAAGACTTCTTGACCTTCTCGGAACGACACGGGCTTCGACCGCAAGTTGTATTGTTCGTTGTGTTACATATATAAATAAATTAGCGGTACCCGACAGATGCTGTTCTGGGTCACCCTGGTCCACATTTTGGTCGATATCTCGAAAACGGCTTCACTTATACAACTAAGGGCCACTCCCTCTTAAAACCCTCATTAATACCTTTAATTTGATACCCGTATCGTACAAACACATTCTAGAGTCACCCCTGGGCTACCTTTATGGCGATACCTCGAAAAGGCGTCCACCTATAGAACTAAGGTCCACTCCCATTTAAAATACTCATTAACACCTTTCGTTTGATACCCATATCGTACAAACACATTCTAGAGTCACCCCTGGTCCACCTTTATTGCGATATCTCGAAAAGGCGTCCACCTATAGAACCAAGGCCCACTCCCTTTAAAAATAATCATTAATACCTTTCATTTGATACCCATATCGTAAAAACAAATTCTAGAGTCACCCCTGGTCCACTTTTATGGCGATATATCGAACAGGCGTCCACCTATAGAACTAAGGATCACTCCCTACAAACACATTCTAGAGTCACCCCTGGTCTACCTTTATGGCAATATCTCGAAAAGGCGTCGACCTATAGAACTAAGGCCCACTAAGTTTTAAAATACTCATTAACGCCTTTCATTTGATTCCCATATCGTACAGGTACATTCTAGAGTCACCACTGGTCCACCTTTATGGCGATATCCCGAAATGGTGTCCACCTATAGAACTATGGCCCACTCCCTTTTAAAATACTCTTTAAAACCTTCCATTTGATACCCAATTCATACAAACGCATTCCAGAGTTATCCTAGGTTCATTTTCCTACATGGTGATTTTCCCTAATTGTGTCTCCAAAGCACTCAGGAGAGTATGTAATGTTCGGATACACCCGAACTTAGCCTTCCTTACTTGTTAGGTATATATGTATATAAGTTCAACTTTTATTTATAAACATTTTGATTACTAACAAAAATTTTTAGAAATTAACAAAACAATTCATGGCTTCCCTAAATTTTATCAAACATAATGACGCACTACATGAGAATTATGTAAATACAATTCAATAAACTCTGATTACCATGAGTCTTTAATTCAATTTCTTATCCCCATAAACTATAGATACGATATATGAAGATAAGAGGTTTTAATGTTAATGCCAGGGCATCATAAATCAGTAACAACTAACCTACTCTTAAACTTTTACTAATTATAGAATATAGGGTTGTTTTTGTTTTTCGATTTATTTTCGATTATTTGGCCCTGACTCAAACCGATCTGCATGTGTACTTATGTATGTATGTATGTAAGTTGGTACTAGAGTGAGGCATTCTTAATATATTTAGCTTTAAATAGTTAAAAAAAGGAATAATTTATTTACAATAATATGATTATGATGACTAGTCTGAAAACTTTTTCAATTGAACCAAGTGGCAATAAAATAATTTAAATATAATTTTATGACAAATATAATTTAAATTGTTAACTTTTCAGTTAGGTTATTTGTTTGGTTTATTTTATTTTATTTTTCTTTTTTTCTAATTTTCATTATTCAAAGAACTTTATCTTTCATTGAGTAGGGTTTCTTTGAATAAACGAAATGTTTAATGCTATTAGGTTATAAGAAAAGTTAGTTGGTTTTTATTTAAAAGAAAGCAAAAAATCCATTTACCTACCCAACTCCGACTTACATACATAGTTATATAGACCTTTTTATCTACACCTAAATGTTACAACCATACATACATATTTATGCTGAAAATATATGTATAGGTATCTACAACCGTTTGTACATTTCATATGTATACTAATTTGACTTTTGCGAAAATCAAAGTGTAAAAGAATTTATGAAAAGGAATTTATAGCAACAACAATATTACTTACATATGTTCGTTTGTATTATTGCATGTAGGTTTGCTGATGCACTTCAGCGATGAAAGGCCTTCCAACGTTGCTGATGCTGCTACCTGTGGAAATTAGTTCTTGGCAAGTAAGATCGGTTACCGTGGGACCTGAGCGTTTCTCAGCCCGTCACATTTTATGCTTCATTAAACACTTAGGTTTTCATAGTTTTCTTTTCTACTAAAGCGTAATATTTTTACGTCGCAAATTCAAGGATAATTTTTTTTTAATAATATCTAAATAGAGTACGCGCAATTTAAATTATGTTAAATTTCTATATTTTGTTGGCCTTATTTGATATGATTAAATATATTGGTTTGATGAGCTTGAGGCCGTACAGTAAATAAAACACATTTATTTTCCTTTTTCAAAAATATTTAATTGGTCGATATTTCGACTTCAACCTGAAGTCATCATCAGGACTAACATAAACGAGAAAACCAATAACCAAAGATATAAGAATGTTTACAATTTAAAATATGTACAAACATATATATATATGCGGACAAATAGAACTTACACGCAATGATGTGCTTGATCGACTGATCAGGTGGTTGAAAGGTTTGTTCAAAAGGAATAAAATAAAAAAATAAAAAAATATAAACAAACTTGAATACCGTAAGTAAAAACAATTTTAATGTATCGTATATGTAAACAAAAATTTAATACCAATAATACCTATATAGAAAGAGCATAGAATGATAAGACAAAAGCATATGTATCATCTTAATTCTTGTTGTTGTAATCCAGATTATTGATAATGGGATGTTTGTTGGACTGTATATATTACGATGAGCCATGCGCAGCCTGCATTGTGTGCTTTTGCTGTTTCAGCACTAAGTTTCGGTAAACCCTTGCACATTGCTCAGTGTCTGATTTAAAATTCATTCTCCTACTATTAGGGGTGTTCAAAATATGAAGCATTTCCATATATCTTTTGTTATAGTGTTTCTCGGTATCGAAAATTCTAACGTTCTCAAAATCGGGGTGATGCCCAGTATTGTTGCAATGGGCAGACAAGGCTGTCTTATTTTCCGACGAATTGTTCCTTAACTTTATATTCGAGTTGTGTCCGGAAATCCTCGCCTTCAGATTTTGCTTAGTAGTCCCTACATATACTTTGCTGCATATGTTGGACCCGTCGTCACCAGTGCATGGAATTTGATAAATTAAGTCGGATTTCTCCATCTTAGGAATCCTGTCTTTCACGTTGCTGTATACCTGTCTGAGAGTGTTATTATATGAAAACGCTATTCTGTATTTTTCCTGATCATACAAGTTTGAGCTCTTGATTCTCTCTGCTATTCCAGGGACATATGTAACTTATTTATATATTTTGGCATTTGTGTCACTTGAACTGGCGTTGTTGGTTCTTTTGTGAAAATTTCGTACCAGTTTATTTATCAGTTGGTCGGGAAATTCATTTTGTGCTAACGTTTTCTTAATAATAGATATGTTCTTCTTGTGAAACACTTTATCGCTTATCGTAAGAATCCTTCTAATGAAATTCTTCGCGGTATTCAAGATGGTTTTTCGTTCATGTTTTGAGTTGTAATTGATAAGCCTTCCGGATGCAGTTGGCTTCTTGTACCAGTCGATTAGTAACTTATTATTCTTCCGTATTATCAAAGTATCAAGATAGGGTAAATGACCATCTTTTTCTACCTCTATCGTGAACTGAATGGTCCGGTTGTACCCATTGAGGATATTAATCATGTTGTCAATCAACATTGTCTGTTCTGACAACAGCAAATAAGTCGTCGACATATTTGGTCAAAAGGCGTGGTTTGATAGTGGCGTCTCTTTCAAATTTGCTCAACAATTCCTCCATGATGATATCGGCTATGACTGGGGACGCTGGTGATCCCATGGGCATTCCTGTGCGTTGTTCATAGACCTTTCCATTATATTTAAAGTAACTATTATCTTTGATGCAGTATTTGACCATTGTCAAAAACAAGTCCTTGGGTATCGATGTGTGTTCTTTTGTATCATTCCACCTAGCAGCTATGATATCAATGGCAACATCTACCGGAATGCTGGGGAATAAAGATATTACATCGAAAGACACTAAGCTTTCGTCATCGTAAATATATGTACCCTTTATCTTCTCTTTGAACTCTGTCGCATCTTTGACGTTGTAACATCTTTTGACCAAATATGTCGACGACTTATTTGCTGTTGTCAGAACAGACGAGATTGACAACATGATTAATAGGCTCAATGGGTACAACCGGACCATTCAGTTCACGATAGAGGTAGAAAAAGATGGTCATTTACCCTATCTTGATACTTTGATAATACGGAAGAATAATAAGTTACTAATCGACTGGTACAAGAAACCAACTGCATCCGGAAGGCTTATCAATTACAACTCAAAATATGAACGAAAGCCATCTTGAATACCGCGAAGAATTTCATTAGAAGGATTCTTACGATAAGCGATAAAGTGTTTCACAAGAAGAACATATCTATTATTAAGAAAACGTTAGCACAAAATGAATTTCCCGACCAACTGATAAATAAACTGGTACGAAATTTTCACAAAAGAACCCACAAAGCCAGTTCAAGTGACACAAATGCCAAAATATATAAATCAGTTACATATGTCCCTGGAATAGCAGAGAGAATCAAGAGCTCAAATTTGTATGATCAGGAAAAATACAGAATAGCGTTTTCATATAATAACACTCTCAGACAGGTATACAGCAACGTGAAAGACAGGATTCCTAAGATGGAGAAATCCGACTTAATTTATCAAATTCCATGCACTGGTGACGGGTCCAACATATGCAACAAGGTAGGGACTACTAAGCAAAAACTGAAGACGAGGATTTCCGGACACAAGTCGAATATAAAGTTAAGGAACAATTCGTCGGGAAATAAGACAGCCTTGTCTGCTCAAGGCAATAATACTGGGCATCACCCCGATTTTGAAAACGTTAGAATTTTGGATACCGAGAAACACTATAACAAAAGATATATTTTGGAATTGCTTCATATTTTGAACACCCCTAATAGTAGGAGAATGAATTTTAAATCAGACACTGAGCAATGTGCAAGGGTTTACCGAATCTTGGTGCTAAAACAACAAAAGCACACAATGCAGGCTGCGCATGGCTCATCGTAATATATACAGTCCAACAAAAATCCCACTATCAATAACCTGGATTACAACAACAAGAATTAATATGATACATATGCTTTTGTCTTATCATTCTATGCTCTTTCTATATAGGTATTGTTGGTATTAAATTTTTGTTTACATATACGGTACCTTAAAATTGTTTATACTTACGGTATTCAAATTTGTTTATATTTTTTTTATTTTTTTTATTTGATTCCTTTTGAACAAACCTTTCAACCACCTGATCAGTCGATCAAGCACATCATTGCGTGTAAGTTCTATTTGTCCGCATATATATATATGTTTGTACATATTTTAAATTGTAAACATTCTTATATCTTTGGTTTTTGGTTTTCTCGTTTATGTTAGTCCTGATGATGACTTCAGGTTGAAGTCGAAATATCGACCAATTAAATATTTTTGAAAAAGGAAAATAAACGTGTTTTATTTATTGTACGGCCTCAAGCTCATCAAACCAATATATTTAATTATGTTAAATATATATACATATATATAATTTTTTTTATGCATATAACTATTAACCGCGAGCGCTGGCTTAGTAGTGTTTGCTTTGTATTTCCTTAGTATTCAAAATTAATCTCTTTTTTTTCTTTCTTAATTTTCCGGCCTTAAAATTTATTTTTCCTTACCCAAAATATGGCGTTATGTATCCATTTTTTTTCTAACCCTATTTTTTCTTTTTTTGGTTTCTCAACCATAATATTATAGAGTTTCTTCACAATATTTTCTTTTCTTACGCATCATATTTTTATTTAGGAATTTGTTTGGAGAATTCCTTTTTATTCTAACTATATACATATACCTATGCCCTGTTTAAGAAAAAATTTTTAATTTTTTTCATACACTTTCTGTAAATTTTTGAACTATTAGCACATTTCTATCACTACTTTTTCACTACTTCAAATCACTGTACACTATTTTATTTGTTGAGTGGCAGGAATATTCTTTCGTATGTGCGCCTGGTATCCAAGGGAGAGGTGACTCGGAATATATTGCCGGAAATAACCCCGGATTGATGCTGTGATATGATGATGTTCACTCTTTGAAGGGTGATATCTGTTAGGCCTCCGGAAAAAGTGGAGTTTTATAATGAAGGCATGTTCCAAAAAGAAGTGGATTCCACAACCACCCTTACGTCCAAAGGGGCACCAATTGGCCAAGTGGTGCAAAAGTACGTATTGTGGTGATGGGTGTGGTTGAAGATTTCGATTTATTAGAGGATGCTCGAAGAGAATGCTTGTACTCTGTAGGACAGAAAAACTTACTTTTAGAACATTGAAATTAAATACTTTAAATTCACTAACTTACCTTATTTAACCAGGATAAATTGTAGGTTTTAAGGAAGCTGGCTTACTATACTTGTGGACTGTCCGCCCACTCCAATGGTTTGATAGAAATAACCGCAAAGAGACTAACTGTAGCCGTGCAAGCTCTTTTATACCCTCGACTTTCTACATTTACGCTTCACTTTTTGACACTTATATCCACAGATAGATGCCTGTCTCTTAGTGTTAAATAAGTGCGAATTTTTATTCTTCAATCTACTGATTGAATAAAGGACAGAGTTACCAAAGACAAATTTTGTTGCAAAAGGAATACGATACAATGCTGATGTCGATTTAGCTTTAAGGTGACCATTACGAAACCCCATAATACGACACCGTAAGACGGAGTATTAGAGGGAATTAACTACGAATATCTTTTATATGATGAGTGCTTATTTCCCCGCCTTGTAGATCTTCAAGTTGGTAGTAGCAGTTTCCAAGTTTTTTCCGAACGCGGCATTTCCAAACTGTGGGCTTAGTTTGGCAATGAAATTTTGGCTAAATTTACTTAGGGCAAAGTTCCGACGGAAGACTTCTTGACCTTCTCGGAACGAAACGGGCTTCGAACGCAAGTTGTATTGTTATACTCAGCGTGCTTTGCACACAGAGTATATTAACTTTGATTGGATAACGGTTGGTTGTACAGGTATAAAGGAATCGCGATATCAAAATCATCAGTATCGAAAAAAAAAATTGATTAAGCCATGTCCGTCCGTCCGCCCGTTAACACGATAACTTGAGGAAATATTGAGATATCTTCACCAAGATTGGTACACGAGCTTATCTGGATCCAGAATAGATTGGCATTGAAAATGAGCGAAAACGGATGATAACCACGCCCACCTTTTATATATAAAACTTTTTGGAAAACACAAAAACCTGATAATTTAGTAAATTATATACTTAGAACGTTAAAATTTGAATGTGGACTGATATTGAGACTCTTGAGAAAACAATTTTAAAATGGGCGTGGCACCGCCCATTTGTGATAAAATCAATTTTACAAATATTAATAATCACAAATCAAACATCGTTGAACCTATCGTAACAAAATTCCGCAGAGAGGTTGCCTTTACTGTAAGGAATGCTTTGAAAAAAAAATTAACGAAATCGGTTAAGGACCACGCCCACTTTTATATAAAAGATTTTTAAAGGGTCGTGGGCGAATAAAATAAGCTTTATCTTTGCAAAAAAGCTTTATTTAAAAAAAAATTGACGTGGCACCGCCCTTTTATAACTAAGCAATTTTCTATGTTTCGGCAGACATAACTCGAAGAAAAATTAACGGATCGTAATAAAATTGGGTACATATATATTCCCTGTAGCAGGAAATATTTCTAGAAAAAATGGACGAGATCGGTTAAAGAACACGGCCACTTTTATATAAAATATTTTTAAAAGGGTCGTAGACGAAAATAATAAGTTATATCTTAGCGAAAAAGAGCTTTGTATTAATAGAATTTTACTTTCTAAATTGAATTATAACATTAAATTAGAAAACACTAAACTTTTTTTAAAATGGGTGTGGCACCGCCCCTTTTGTGACTAAGCAATTTTCTATGCTTCGGGAGCCATAACTCGAAGAAAAAGTAACATATCGTAATGAAATTGTGTACAAATATTTTCCTTATAGCAGAAAATATTTCTAGAAAAAATGGGCGAGATCGGTTAAAGACCACGCCAACTTTTATATAAAAGATTTTTAAAAGGGTCGTAGGCGAAAATAATAATCGGTTAAAGACCACGGCAACTTAGATATAAAACAAATTTAAAAATGAAATGGTATATTAATTTCGTCACGAATCCCAAAAATGTAAGTCCTTAAAGGAAAATAGATAGACCCACCATAAAGTATACCGAAATAATCAGGATGAAGAGCTGAGTTGATTTAGCCATGTCCGTCTGTCCGTCTGTCTTTTTGTATGCGATCTAGTCCCTCAATTTTTGAGATATCGTGATAAAATTTGGTGAGCGGGTGAATTTAGGTGTCCGAATAGACATTTCTCAGAACCGGCCGGATCGGACCACTATAGCATATATCCTCCATACAACCGATTTTTCAGAAAAGGAGGATTTTTGTCATATCTTCCTCAATTATTCAGATTGAAGCTTCAACATTCACCATATGCTTTCGTATATTACATATATTGCTGTCTGAAGAAATGGATGAGATCGGTCGTATATATAGCATATATCCCCCCAACCGATTGTTCAGATAAGAAACTTTTCGTAATTACTGCCTCAGTTTAAGAGCTAGAGGCTTCAAATTTCAACGAATGCTTACGTATATAGCATATATTGTTGCTGAAAAAATCATAGAGATTGGTGGTATATATAGTATATATATGGTTATATATATCGTATATATATATAATAAATATATATAGTATATATATATATAGCATACAAATATTTTCAAAATTTCAGCCCCATTTTAACAGCTAGAAGCTTCAAATTTCACCAAAGGCTTACGTATATAGCATATATTGTTGTTTGAAAAAATCATAGATATCGGTGGTATATGTAGTATATATCTCATACAACCGATTGTTCAGATAAGAAACTTTTCGAAATTTCTGCCCCATTTTTACAACTGTTGTGTGAAAAAATCATAGAGATCGGTGGTATATATAGTATATATCTCATGAATGCCATTTTTCGTTGTGATTTTATAACTCAAGAACGAGCTCACCTATCCAAACCAAATTTTTAGGCTTTGTTCTGACTGTTCAGTAGATGGTTTGTGTTTTGAAATTTTAAGAATCGGATACCAGGGTTTCGAGATATAGGCCAAAACGTGGACCCGGGTAACCCTAGGATGTGTTTGTACAATATGGGTATCAAATGGAAGCAGTTGATGAATGCTATATTATAGAATATTTTTCATGCCGCTCCGTGACTAGGGTCTCGACATATAGACCAAAACGTGGACCCAGATAACTTTAGGATGTGTTTCTACAATATGGGTAGCAAATGGGAGTTGTTGATGATTGCTATAGTATAGATTAGTTTTCATGCTCCTCCGTGACTAGGGTCTCGAGATATAGACCAAAACGTGGACTCGGATAACTTTAGGATGTGTATGTACAAAATGGGAGCCGTTGATGATTGCTATAGTATAGATTATTTTTCATGCCCCTCCGTGACTAGGGTCTCGATATATAGGCCAAAACGTGGACCCGGATAACCCTAGGATGTGTTTGAACCACATGAGTATCCATTGTAAGTTGTTGATAAATGCTAATGAAAAGAGGGCTTTTCTTTTCGCTGGGTAACTAAGGACTCGAAATATAGACCAATTGGGAACTCGCCTTCAGGATAAGAGATTACATTCTTATGTACTACAACCTGTTAAAATGGTATATTCAATCACACAACAATATAATCTTTTTACCTGAAGGCGCTGAAAAGCGCCCAATGTATGGTGAAATCATTTTGAGAAACACACCAAAAACCCATTTGTTTGGTCAGATTCATCCCATTTAGCCAGCGGATTATACGTTTTCATATTAGCATACATACATCAATAATAGTTTAATCATTTACTAAACGATTTGTTACCTACTTACCTACGCTCTTTCGCTCTCAAAATTTATGTACTTTCGTTTTATCTAGCTTACTTATTATTCCCGCCTACAAACTTACTTGCATTATATTTAAATCAACATGTATGTATTTAGCAGGCAGATCGACAAACAAAGTAGGCTTTGAAAAGACATCAAACAATATTACGGTGCATTTTTTTTGCATAGAGAAATACATGAATATTTTGCATAGATAGGTATATAGAGCTTTGGCTCTTAGCATTAAGAAAATTCAAATTAGAAGAATAAATGACATTGGAGTGTAAACATATGTTGGGTATACTTACGAATACGATTTAAGTAAAAACGCGACGTGGTCGATGTTCAGCTTTATTTAATAAAAATTCAGTGTATACTTTGCGAATGCAACTTCGCGACTCGACGATTACAACAGAACTCATAAAACTAAAAAAGGAATACAAAACATTGATATAGCATTGTCAGCTTGTTGCGATATAGAAATATTAAGCTTACTTTATATTTTAGATAATTACTTCAACACTTCTCCTTAAGCTAATATTTTATTTGAAATTTTTAAATTTCAACTTAATTTAAACCAAGTAATTTTACGAAGCCGCAATGCTTTTGTTTACCCAAAGTTTTTGTAAATACATCTGCAATATTTTCATTAGTAGATACAAGTTTTAATTCGATTTCATTATTTGTAACTTTTTCTCTAATAAAATGAAATTTAATGTCAATGTGTTTGGTGCCTTTATGGTGAACAGGATTTTAAGATATATGCTGTGCACTCATGTTGTCGCCACATATGACCATAGCTTCTTCTGCTGACCATCCAATTTCGAATAGTAATTTGATACACCGCTTCTTTTGCGGCTGCTGTGAGAGCCACGTATTCTGCCTCTGTGCTGCTCAATGCTACTATACTTTGTTTAGCTGAATACCAAGAAAATGCACTGCCTGACAAAAAGAAAACATAGCCGGATTAGGATTTTCTGTCTAATTTATCATTTGCCCAATCAGCGTCTGCGAAGCCTTGTACTGGCTTCCCGGTTTTACGATATACTAAGCTCAGATTTATAGTGCCAGAAAGATATCGAAGAATGTAATTTGCTGCAGCCTCATGCTCAGCGTGTGGATTTGTGTTTCGTTGCGACAATTTGCTAACTGTATGCAAAATGTCAGGACGACTCAAAATTGCTAGGTACATTAAAGAACCTATTAATGACTGATAGTGCGTTACATTTACTTTGACGCATTTGTCATCTTTACAACCGACGTAAGAACCTGGGTCAAGTGGTGTGACAACTGCTTTGCAATTTTTCATACCATATGAATCCAAAATATTTCTGACCTTGAACCGTGTTTGCCATTTCGTCGAGTGTCCAGACCAAGAAAGAATGAGAGTGGACCGCCATCATGCATTTCGAATTTCAATGATATTTGCTTTTTAATCGCATGAATCTCCCCCTCGCTCGGCGATATGATTATAAAATCGTCGACGTAAACTGCGATGTAACTGCTTTGCTGTTGATGTTGCTTAAAGTATAAGCACGCCTCGTACTTGCTACGTTTGAAGCCTATGCTTTGCAGAACTTCATCTAGCGTATTGTTCCATACACGTCCAGATTGCTTAAGCCCATATATAGCTTTTTAAGCTTAAGAACCTTGTTTGGATGTGTAGTGCTCAGAAAATTTGGTGGCTGCTTCATGTAGACATCCCCGTCTAGGTAACTGTTCAAATATGCATTTGATATATCAACTTGTTGCATACACAACTGTTTTTCTGCAGCTATAGCGAACAACATATGAAGAGTTTCATACAGTATAACGGGAAAGAACGTTTCCCTGTAGTTAACGCCCAATTGTTGTGCACATCCTTTCGCAACCAACCTGCACTTAAACCTTTCTTTTGATTCTAAATACCCGTTGCAATTTTGGTCGACCTGGACGTCTACGTTACCATTTATTTCTTCATCATCGCTCGCGCTAAAGAACTCCTCCCCCTCTTCGTCGGAGTTGTGAGTATCGTTCTGTACCTCTACGCATTCAGGTGTATGCACAGTACTCTGATTATCAACTTGCTCAGCTTATTTTGACGTTGTATTTGTTTTGATTCTCGCGATTGCCTTTGACATTTTGATGATTGCTTTGTTGCGCACGCGTTTGCACTTATCTGTGTACATATACTGACGCTGCTGCGTTTTCGCGTTCCCTCATTTCTGCTTTGCGCGAACCTTCTTCTCGAAACTTCGATTTCACTGCTTGAAATGATGGCAAGTTGTCGCGTGTCTCTATAGCGCCCACAAAATTTTCCCAAGAATTTGGTAGACTATACAGAAGCATTATAACTTTTAGTTCATCATTCATTTTGATGTCTAATTCAGCCAACTTGTCCAAAGTTTCTTCAACCACTTTAATATACTGTGGTACGTCATCACCGGATTGCATTCTTAAACTAATAAGTTTTTGGTAAAGTTGAACTTTTCTTACAGGCCCTGATGGCAAATGTATTTCACGCAATTTTTTCCATACGTCTGCTGCAGTAGCACATGATTTTATATGCATTAGTTGTGTTGATTTTACATTTAAAATTAATTGCACCCTCAGGCTTGTCTTCGCTGACCACTTTTCACAAATCAGCCGTAATTAAAACACTGCGCATGGTCACATACCACACGTCGTAATTTTCTTCACCAAGTTTCTCTATTTGATGAGAAACATTCATTTGGAATATGAGTTTATGCAAATTTCGATTTTACAATATTTTGCCCACACTGATTTTGTTCTGTACACGTTTTCTAGTGGCTTCTTTTAAGCAAGGAACACCGATCGCGCAGTCCTGGGCCCATCACCATTTGCTGGGTATACTTACGAATACGATTTAAGTAAAAACGCGACGTGGTCGATGTTCAGCTTTATTTAATAAAAATTCAGTGTATACTTTGCGAATGAAACTTCACGACTCGACGATTACAACAGAACTCATAAAAACCAAAAAAGGAATACAGAACATTGATACAGCATTGCCAGCTTGTTGCGATATAGAAATATTAAGCTTACTTGACATTTTAGATAATTAATTCTACAATATATATATATTTTCGCAATTTCAGCCCTATTTTAACAGCTAGAAGCTTCAAATTTCCCAAATGCTTACGCATATAGCATATATTTTTACCTGAAAAAATCGTAGAGATCGGTGGTATATATAGTATATATCTCATACAACCGATTGTTCAGACAAGAAACTTTTCACAATTTCTACCCCACTTTAACAGCTATAAGCTTCAAATTTCACCAATTGCTTACGTATATAGTATGAAAAAATCATAGATATCAGTGATATCTATAATATACTAGCAGACCCGGCAGGCGTTGTTCTGCCCTAAATTTGGCCTATCTGCATACATTTTAATAAGCTTTTTCCGTCTAACTCTGCCCTACCCCTCTACACTTTTTCCTAATCTTTTTATTCACTCCTCTGTTTCGCTTCATCTCCATCTTCGTCTCATTCTATTTCTTTCTCAGTCTCCTTCTATCTTTCTCTCTCTGAAGTTTTTTTCTCCTTCTTCTTCATCACTTATTGCCAGTCCCAGAGGGTGGTATGTATTTTATTCCAGTCCCATTCCGAGTCTCAGTCCCAGTCCCACTCCGAGTCTCAGTCCCAGTCCCAGGCCTAGTCCTAATCCCAGTCCCAGTCCGTCTCTGGTATACTTCCCAGAAAAAAGCATCGTAAATACTAATATAGGCAAATTTATATACGAAATTTCAGGCAAATCGAATAGGACGTATGTAAATTGGTATGTGGGTATTATTTATTCTTGTCTTTATTTCGGCTTCGCATGCATATTTATCAGGTTTGCCAGGTTGATGCGATTAAATCGAATATCACAATGAACTTTAGAGCTCTCAGCAACAGCTTTGATTTGATATCCATAATACACACACATTCTAGGGGTATTTCGAGACCCTAGTCACTCAGCGGTGTAAAGTTTACTCCGTATTATAGCACACATCAACAGCTTCAATTTGATAGCCATAATATAAAAACAGTCCACAAGAAGGGGGGTACTGCAAAATGCACAAACTTTCGTGGAATCTGCCTTCTTAATATCGCATATAAGGACCTTTTAAGTGTATTGTGCGAAAGATTGAAGCCCACCGTGAACCGGCTGATTGGACCTTATCAGTGCGGCTTTAGACCTGGTAAATCTACCATCGCCCAGATTTTCACAATGCGCCAAATCTTGGAAAAACCCGTGAAAAAGAATCGACACACATCACCTCTTCGTCGACTTTAAAGCCGCCTTCGACAGCACGAAAAGGAGCTGCCTATATGCCGCTCTGTCTGAATTTGGTTTCCCCGCAAAACTTATACGGCTGTGCAAAATGACGTTGAGCAACACCATCAGCTTAATCAGAATTGGGAAGGACCTCTCCGAGCCGTTCGAAACTAAACGAGGTTTCAGACAGGGTGACCCCCTATAGTGCGATTTCTTTAATTTGATGCTGGAGAAAATTATACTAGCTGCAGAACTTAACCGCACTGGAACAATATACTATAAAAGCGTGCAATTACTGGCATATGCTGAATGTCATCAGCCTAAAAACCCGCGCTGTTAGTTCTGCTTACTCTAAACTGGAAAAAGAAGCGGTAAAGATGGGTTTGATGGTGAATGAGGACAAAACGAAGTACCTGCTGTCATCGAGCAAAGAGTCAGCGCATATGCGGCTTAACAACCACGCTACTGTTAGCAGCCACAATTTCGAAATAGTAGAAGACTTCGTTTATTTGGGAACCAGCATCAACCCTAGCAACAATATCAGCACTGAAATCCAGCGAAGAATCAATCTTGCCAATAAATGTTACTTTGGACTAGGTAGGCAATTGAAAAGTAAAGTCCTCTCTCGGCCAACGAAAATCATACTCTACAAAGCAATTATCGTACCCGTCCTGCTATATGGGGCAGAAGCATGGGCCATGACAACAGCAGATGAAGCGGCTATGGAAGTGTTCGAGAGAAAAGTTCTTCGAAAGATTTATGGACCTCTACGCGTTGGCGATGGCGAGTACCGAAGAAGATTTAATGATGAGCTGTACGAGCTATACTCAGACATCAACATAGTCCAGCGAATTAAAACGCAGCGGCTGCGCTGGCTAGGCCATGTTATGCGAATGAAAGATGATGCTCCGGCCAAGAAATTGTTTCTATCGGAACACGCCTATGGAAGCAGGGGTAGAGGGCGGCCCCCACTCCATTGGAAGGACCAGGTGGAAAACGATTTAAACTCCCTTGGTGTGACCAATTGGCGCCGGTTGGCGAAGCGAAGGAGCGACTGGCGCGCCTTGTTGGACGGCCATAACCGTTTAGACGGTTAAGCGCCAATTAAGTAAGTAAGTAATATAAAAACACATTCTAGGTATATCCGGGTCCATGTTTTGACCTATATCTCGAGACCGTGGTCACCCAGCGGTGTAAAACTTACTCTGTACTAAAGCATACATGTTGTTGTTGTAGCGATAAGGTTGCTCCCCGAAGGCTTTGGGGAGTGTTATCGATGTGATGGTCCTTTGCCCGATACAGATCCGGTACGCTCCGGTACCACAGCACCGTTAAGGTGCTAGCCCGACCGTCTCGGGAACGATTTATGTGGCCACATTAAACCTTCAGGCCATTTCCTCCCTGTTTTTTCACTTCATACGGCTGGGTCCTCAGGTGCCGTATTTCCTCAAAATGCTTACGGAGATGACTCCTTAAGTCCCTAGGCGATGCTGGTTCATCAATCAGATGTCTGTTGGGATGCCCAGGTTTCTGGGTATTCAACAGGAACTGTTTGGTCAGCATCTCATTTCTCTCCCTGATGGGGAGTATTCTCGCCTAATTATGCAGATGGTGTTCTGGGGACATAAGAAGACAGCCCGTGGCGATTCTGAGAGCAGTATTTTGGCAGGCCTGTAGTTTCTTCCAGTGGGTGATTTTTAGGCTTGGCGCCAATATGGGTGCCGCGTAGCACGTAATCGGCTGATTAATTGCTTTGTATGTAGTCATGAGCGTTTCTTTATCTTTTCCCCAAGTACTGCCAGCGAGGGATTTGAGGATTTTGTTACGGCTCTGAATTCTCGGAACAATTGCGGTTGCGTGCTCACCAAAATATAGATCCTGATCAAACGTCACACCCAAGATTTTGGGGTGTAGGACAGTCGGTAGCGTAGTGCCATCGACGTGGATGTTCAAAATGGTCGACATTTGGGGCCTCCATGTTGTAAATAAGGTCGCGGAAGATTTAGTCGGTGATAATGCCTGGTTTCGCGAGGCGAAAAAACTGGAGAGATCAGGGAGGTAGCCGTTTATTTTATTGCATAGCGCATCGATCTTTGGGCCTGGGCTTGTGGCCATTATTGTGCAGTCATCGGCGTAGGAAACGATTGTGACTGCTTCCGGTGGTGAAGGTAGCTTAGATATGTAGAAATTAAACAAAAGTGGGGATAGGACACCACCCTGTGGCACCCCTTGTTTAATTTTCCTTGGTTCTGATGTTTCGTTTCTAAATTGCACCGATGCCTGCCGACCACCCAGATAATTTGCGGTCCACCTTTTAAAACATGGGGGAAGGGTAGCCCCTTCCAGGTCTTGCAGTAACGAGCCATGGTTGACCGTATCAAAAGCTTTTGATAGGTCTACCGCTACGAGTACTATTCAATGGTGAAGGTATTGGAGAAAAATGGCTTCAAGCATCTTTGCCACTGGCGATAGGAGAGATATCGGACGATACGACTCACCTATGTTAGCTGGTTTCCCAGGCTTTAGTAGCGGAACCACCTTGGCCATTTTCCATTTCTCGGGTATGACAAAGGTGGAAAGAGACAGGTTGAAGACATGCGCTAAATATTTGAAACCCTCTTTCCCTAGGCTTTTAAGCATCGGCATGGCTATGCCGTCTGGGCCCACTGCTTTGGATGGTTTAGCACGACCAATGGCGTCCTCAACCTCTTTAGCGGTGATGGTGATTGGTGACGCGCTGAATTTGTGTTTATGTGCGTGTCTATTGGCTCTCCGTCTACCTTTGTCGACCGTAGGATGCATTATATATTGTCGGCAGATAGCGCTCGCGCATTTTTTCGCATCCGACAGCACTTTGTCGCCAAAGGCGATGGAAACTTTGTCTTTGTGCTTAGTCGAATTCGATAGGGACTTTACGGTGGACCAAAGTTTACCCACACCGGTAGAGAGGTTACAACCTCTTAGGTGCTCCTCCCATTTCGCCCGCTAGTGTTCATCCACAAGCAATCTGATGCGTTGGTTTATATCCCTTATTTGGGGGTCGCCGGGATCAAGCTGTCTTATAAGGTCAAGTTCTCTCGCTCAATTTGCGGCCTCCGCCGGGAGGTGGGGCGTTTTTCAATGACGATGAAGTCGGCGGTACGCTCGAGCGAAATAAGTATGGGCAGGTGGTCGGATTCCAATGTTACCATCAGCTGCAAGTTGACGCAGTTTACAAGTTCTGCGCTCACGATTGAGATATCTGCCGAGCTGTGACAGCTTCCTACCATACGTGTGGGGGCGTCTCCGTTTATTGTGCAGAACGTCGTTTCTTCTATTTGATCCTCCAACATCTCACCCCTACTGTCCGCCCGCAAGTTTGGGGTCGCCAGAGCCTCTTCTGTTAGTGAAACAGGATTCGGCGCGGATAGGTGAGGTTGACAATTGGGTTTGGAGAAGTTATATATTGCGCTGGCAACCTGAAGGGTTGCGCTACCCAGCCCCTTGAATCTGGTATTTTAGTCGCCTCTTACGACAGGCATACCTACCGCGGGTATATTCTGATCCCCTAACCAGCTGGGGTCTAAAGCATACATCATGAAAGCATACATCAACACCTTCAATTTGATACCCATAATGTATAAACACATTCTAGGTGTATGCGGGTCCACGGTTTGGGCTATATCTCGAGACCCTAGCCTCACAGTTGTATGAAAATTATCCTGTGCTAAAGCACTCATCAACAGCTTTCATTTGATATCCATATTGTATAAACACATTCTAGGGTACCCGGGTCCACGTTTTGGGCTATATCTCGAGACCCTAGGCTCCCACATGTATGAAAATTATCCTGTACTATATCACTCATCAACAGCTTTCATTTGATATCCATATTGTATAAACACATTCTAGGGGTACCCGGGTTCACGTTTTGGGCTATATCTCGAGACCCTAGCCTCCCAGTTGTATGAAAATTATCCTGTACTATAGCACTCATCAACAGCTTAAATTTGATATCCATATTGTATAAACACATTCTAGGGGTACCCGGGTCCACGTTTTGGGCTATATCTCGAAACCCTAGCTTCCCAGTTGTATGAAAATTATCTTGTACTATAGCACTCATCAACAGCTTTCATTTGATATCCATATTGTATAAACACGTTCTAGGGGTACCCGGGTCCACGTTTTGGGCCATATATCGAGACCCTAGCCGCCCAGTTGTATAAAAATTATCCTGTACTGTAGCACTCATCAACAGCTTTCATTTGATATCCATATTGTATAAACACATTCTAGGGGTACCTGGGTCCACGTTTTCGCCTATATCTCGAAACCCTAGTCACCCAGGGTATGAAAATTATCCTGTGCTATAGCACTCATTAACACCTTTCATTTGATTGATATCCATATTGTATAAACACATTCTAGGAGTACCCCGGGTACACGTTTTGATCTCAAGACCCTAGACACGTAGCGAAAAAAAAGGTAGACGCTGGCCGATTATCAGATCTACCCAATATGCTCACAAAATTTCATGAGAATCGGTTTAGCCGTTTCGGAGCAGTTAAACCTCTAAAACCGTGACAGAAGAATTTTATATATTAGATATATGATGGTATATATATATATAGTATATATATATTTTTTTTTTGCAATTTCAGCCCCATTTTATCAGCCAGAAGCTTCTAATTTCACCAAATACTTACGTGTATAGCCATATATTGTTGTCTGAAAAAATCATAGAGATCGGTGGTATACATAGTATATATCTAATACAACGGGTTGTTCAGACAAGAAACTTTGCGCAAATTTTCCCCATTTTAACAGGTAGAAGCTTCAAATTTCACCAAATGCTTACGTATATAGCATACATTGTTGTCTGAAAAAAATCATAGAGATCGGTGGTATATATTACATACCCCACATAAACTTTAAGGCTAGAAGCTTCAAATTTCATAAAATTTCATGAAATACTTACGTTTACGTCATGTTTTGTTGAAACACGTGATTCGTAGTCATAGTTTTTACACGCAGACCACAAAAAACGTGAAGCTTTGCATCCTCACACAAAGCACCTACCTCTTTTTTATTTTATATTTGTCTTGAAAATCGTTTAGATATGTTCAAATTTCACCAAATGCTTACATGTATAGCATATATTGTTGTCTGAAAAAATCATAGAGGCCGTTGGTATATATATTACATACCCCACATAAACTTTCATTTTTGCCCCTTTTTACGGCTAGAAGCTTCAAATTTCACAAAATTTCATATTATTGAAATACGTGATTCGTAGTCATAGTTTTTACATGCAGACCACAAAAAACGTGAAGCTTTGCATCCTCACACAAAGCACCTACCTATTTTTTATTTTATATTTACCTTGAAAATCGTTTAGATATGTTCAAATTTCACCAAACGCTTACATGTATAGCATATATTGTTGTCTGAAAAAATCATAGAGGCCGGTGGTATATATAGTATATCACTCATACAACCGATTATTCAGATAAGAAACTTTTCGCAATTGTTACCCCATTTTAACAGCCAGAAGCTTCAAATTTCACCAAATTCTTACGTGTATAGCATATATTGTTGTCTGAAAAAATCATAGAGATCGGTGGTGTACATAGTATATATCTCATACAACCGATTGTTCAGATAAGAAACTTTGCGCAATTTTTCCCCATTTTAACTGCCAGAAGCTTAAAATTTCACCAAATGCTTACGTATATAGCAAATTGTTACGAATATTAGCAAAACTAAGGGGTGATGCTATCGTCTCTAAGCCGATCCTAAGCAGTGACGTGAATTCACATCCATAGATCAATCATTATGTATCTACATAAACGAAACAATAATTGCGTCTACACATATGTACCATGTACGTATACGAGCAGCGGAGAGTCAATGCACAAGCACATGCATATATCTGAGATACTCCTATAAGTATGCAATGAGAAAAGCTCAAAAATTGTGCAATTGTAGTTACAGCTGAGAAGTTTGATAGCTGCTGGACTAGTAGATTCTGGAAGCGCCTAGAAGATATGAAGTTTGAAATCAAAGTGTATAAAAGGCGGCAATTGTAGAGGCACTGGAATTCAGTTTGATTTGAGTTGTCAAGCAGTTTCGACTAAGACGCTATCTAGCGAGCAAGAGCAGTATTATTTTGAATAGTATAGTTTCATTTGAGCTATCAATCAGTTTGGTTATTAAGCAAGCTATTCGTTGCACAGTTTGAGTGTTATTGTGAAGTACTTTAATAAAGGCCATTTTGCATTATTAAAAATTGGAGTTATTTATTCAACAATTTAGTGATTCGAACTTAGCAGAGGATTGCAAATAAGAGGTTTTGAAAGTAAATTCGTTACAATTGGTGTCAGAAGAGGAATTGTTGAATAAATTCCATAAGACAACAAGGACATGGCAAAGTTCAGTGAACTGAAGATCCAGCAACTGAAGAAGGAGTTGGAGAGCCGTGGATTGAATACAAGCGGCGTTTAACTCGAACTTCAGGCACGGCTACGAGAGGCAATGGAAGCAGAAGGGATTTATGTGGAAGAGTATGCCTTTCATCTTGATGGCGAGCAGACAACAAAAATTGAAGAGAAAAACGAAACATCGCTGACGGTTACCAGCACAGACTTGACATGATATTGGCTGCAATATCTTCACAAACGTCAACAGTAGCATCAATGTCGTCGCAATTGGCATCCCAACTGGAAGCGAAAGAGGCACGTATAACAGAAATGTCATCGCAAATATCCACCAACATGTCATCTCAACTAGAAGAACAGAAAACTTATATGTCAGCACAGATGGAATCCCAAGAGACACGAATAACATCGAAGATGGAAGAACAGAAAACACGCATGGCGTCACAAATTGCAGAACAATTAAAAGAACAAGAGGCACGCATAACATTACAGCTCGAAGCACAAGAAGAGCGTATCCCAACAAAGCTGGAGGCACAGGCAACAAAATTCTCATCGCAGCTGGAGGCTGTTAGTGAACGACAAAATTAAGTGGAGGCCGAGACGGATGCTTTGAAAGATCGGATTTAGGAGTTACAATTGAACCGTCCAATCACTTCAACGTCTACTCTGAAGGTAAAATCCCCAACGTTTGATGGTTCTGTTCCATTCCAGGTATTTAAGCTCCAATTTGAGAAGACGTACGTCGGCAGAGAACAACTGGAATGCTGAAGATAAAGTTGCAGCTCTGTTCGTGGCATTGAAAGGGCCAGCAGCGGAAATCCTACAGACGATTTCCGAAGGAGAGCGGAACAACTATGAAGCATTGATGGCCGCTGTCGAGAGACGTTATGGAAGCGAGCATAGGAAACAGATATTCCAAATTGAGTTGCAAAACCGTCACCAAAGAGCTAATGAGACTTTGCAGGAGTTTGCCTCTGATGTTGAAAGGTTGGCTCATCTCGCAAATGCGGATGCACCCGTGGAATATACCGAGAGGGTAAAAATCCAGAGTTTTATAAATGGCATACGGGACGTGGAAACGAAGCGAGCTACATATGCAAACCCAAAGCTGACATTTGCTGAAACGGTATCACATGCATTTACTCAGGAAATGGCCTCATTATTGAGTAAACCAGCATACAAAGCTCATCGTGTGGAAGTGGAAAAACCAGATTGGGTAGACACAATTTTGGAAGCACTGAAGGGATCACAACAGAAAAATGTCGGAGTTATTAAATGTTTCAAGTGCGGCAACCCAGGTCATATTGCACGACATTGCAGCAGCGGTCCCAATAGTTCCAACAATGTGGGTGGCCGTAAACGAAGAGCTGAAGGAGATGAGCAAATATCCAAGTCCACTCAATCGTTAAACTAAATCGAGTCAGCCGCAAGGGGCGACGGGAAGAAGGTCAAACAATCTTACCGTCGGAGGACATGTGGATGGAAAGGAACGTTTACTGACTGTAGATACGGGTGCATCTCATTCCATCATTCGAGCGGATTTAGTCAACAAGAAGATAAGGCTATTGCATGGAGCAAGATTGCGTACAGCCACTGGAGAAGACAGCACGGTTCTAGGAGAAGTATCATCTGAAGTCGCAATTGGGAACGTCACGGTAGTACACAATTTTATAGTGGCAGAGATTGTTGATGAAATCATAATTGGAGTGGACTTCTTAACCGACCAGGGCATCAAGATCGACATGCAAAGCAAGACGATGCGATATAAGAACATGGGTGTGCCACTTAATTTCGGCTACGAAAGAGGCTACAGCAGTAAACGAATGCTGGTGGAAGAGAGTCAGCAAATACCACCAAAATCAGAAGCAGTCATCTGGGCAAAGGTTGATGGAGATTGTGGGACAAACAAATTGTGGGTTTTCGAAGCAGCAATAAATCAGCACTGAACATACTTGTAGGAAAAACCTGGCTATGACAAAACAAGATGGACGTATTCCGGTAAGAGTACTCAATGAGTTCAAGTCACCATTCAATTTGACCAAAGGAACTATTTTGGGAATATGCCAAGAGGCCGAAGTAGTTATTAATTGTGAACAGCTCCAGGAACACGTTTCATCTAGTAATACTGATCTTTCAAATGACATCACGGCATGTACGCAAGGGCTAGAGGAAGGCTATCAGAGTAAGGCAAAACAACTGCTCCTAAAGTACGCGAACATATTTGACCAGGATGGTTCCAAACCAGGCCGCACCAACGTTGTGAAACATCAAATTGACACTGGAGATGCGAGGCCGATCCGTCAAGCTCCACGTAGTGTTCCACTGGCGAAGCGGGAAGTTGTGAGTCAAATCATACAAGAAATTAGCGACAGCGGCGTCATCAAACCATCAGCTAGTCCATGGAGCTCACCTGTAGTACTTGTAAAGAAGAAGGATGGAAAAATGAGGTTTTGCGTGGACTGCCGGAAGTTGAATGACGTAACGAAAAAGGATAGCTACCCATTGCCAAGAATTGACGACACTCTGGACTCGCTATCTGGTACGAAATGGTTTTCCACGCTGGACTTGAAAAGCGGCTACTGGCAAGTGGCGGTGAAGGAGGAAGATAAAGAGAAAATAGCCTTTAGTGTCGGTGATGGTCTTTTGCAATTTACGGTGATGCCTTTTGGACTTTGTAATGCACCACCTACTTTTAAGAGACTCATGGACCAGGTACTGAAAGACTACATTGGAAAACATGCTTGGTGTACCTGGACGACATCATCGTATTGGGGAAGAACTTTGATAAACATCTTAAGAATTTCGAGGAAGTTTTCCAGAGAATAGCAGGCGCTGGTCTGAAGTTAAGTCCCAAAAAGTGTATGCTGTTTAAAAAGGAAGTAAATTATTTGGGTCACAAGGTAACGACAGAAGGTATCTGTACAGCGAATGAAAAGATAGAGGCAGTAAAAGATTGTCCAAGACCACAGACTCTGCATGAATTGAGAAGTTTCCTTGGGCTGTGCACATATTACCGCCGATTTGTACCAAATTTTTCCAGCGCAGCCCATAGCCTCCATGAGCTTACAAGAAAAAATAAAGCTTTTGAAATGAAAAAGGAGCAAGAGGTGGCTTTCCAAACATTGAAGGAGCGTTTGTGCACTGCCCCAATGTTGGCATATCCGATTCCAGGAGCAATATTTATTCTAGATACAGATGCGAGTGGATATGCTATAGGAGGCGTTTTGTCACAACTGGTTGATGGACAGGAGAAGTTAGTTGCATATTATAGCCGTTCGATTGGAAAACCAGAGAGGAACTACTGCGTTACGAGGGAAGAGCTGTTGGCATTGGTAGAGTGCATTAAACATTTTCACAAATACCTCTACGGCCAGCGATTCCGTGTCAGGACAGATCACGCAGCGTTAAAATGGCTTCTGCAGTTCCGTAATCCGGAAGGATAATTGGCACGGTGAATCGAGCGACTACAAAACTATGACTTTTCCATTGAGCATCGAAAAGGTAGTACCCATGGAAATGCCGATGCAATGTCACGAAGACCATGTAGTTTGGAATGCAAGCACTGTTCAAAGGCCGAGGCTAAAGAAGATATTATAGATGTTCGGCTAATGACTATAACGTGTACGGATGAATGGGACAAGGAACAACTAAGAAAGTGCCAGCTAGAAGATACAGATCTGTCACATGTTATGCAAGGGCTCGAACGAAACGAAAGACCAAGCAGAGAGGAGATGTCAGCAGAGAGTCCCATTGCGAAGTCATATTGGGCACAGTGGAACAGTTTATAATTGATATCCGGTTGTTTGCATCGAGTATGGGAGAGTGAGGATGGTCAATGCAAGAAGAAACTGATAGTTGTTCCCAGAAAGAGGATTCCTGGCGTGCTCAGCGAACTGCACAATGGTCCAAGTGGAGGTCATCTTGGAATCACGAAGACACTCGAGAAAATTAAGCAGAGATTCTATTGGGTTGGTTGCCGTCAGTCGGTCACCGAGTGGATTGCCAACTGCGAGGTATGCAACAGAGCAAAAGGGCCCAAAACCCGAAGTCATGGCCAGATGAAGCAGTATATTTCAGGTGCACCATTTGAAAGGATCGCCATGGATGTCGCAGGTCCATTTCTTACTAGCAACCGCGGAAACAAATACGTACTGGTGGTTATGGATTATTTCAGTAAATGGCCAGAGGTATACCCAATCCCAAACCAAGAAGCAGAAACAGTAGCAGAAGTGGTTAAAAACGAATGGGTTGCAAGGTATGGTGTACCAATGGAGTAACATTCTGCCCAAGGCAGGAATTTTGAATCAGCTGTGTTCCAAGAAATGTGCAAGAAGTTGGGCATTCGAAAAACACGGACAACTTCATTGCATCCTCAGGCCGATGGTATGGTGGAACGTTTCAACAGAACATTGGAGGAGCATTTAAGGAAAGTAGTAGACAAGTACCATAAGGACTGGGATACACACATATCATTATTCTTGATGGCCTACCGATCGGCAGTACATGACACAACGGGCCAAACTCCCGCAAAGGTAATGTTTGGCAATGACCTTCGACTGCCAGCTGATTTGAAGTATGGGATAGATGCCGATGCGGAGAGGAATGTCAAGAAATCCACTGGTGTCTTGGAAGAAGAGCTGAGGGAGATACACGATCTGGTAAGGCAACGAGCAAAGATTATGAGTGACAAGATGAAAGCGAGGTACGATAAAGCAATTAATTCGGAAGTGTTTCAGGAAGGAGATTTGGTGCTGCTATATAACCCACAACGAAAAAAAGGTTTGTCCCCGAAATTGAAGTGTAACTGGGAAGGCTCATATAAAGTTGTAAAACGGATCAACGATGTAGTGTACCACATACAAACCACTACCAAACCACGAACCAAAATGAAAGTGGTTCATTTGGAGAGGTTAGCAGCGTTTAGATCGAGAGATTTGTCTGATCCGGACGATCAGACTTAGGTGGAGGGCAGTGTTACGAATATTAGCAAAACTAAGGGGTGATGCTATCGTCTCTAAGCCGATCCTAAGCAGTGACGTGAATTCACATCCATAGATCAATCATTATGTATCTACATAAACGAAACAATAATTGCGTCTACACATATGTACCATGTACGTATACGAGCAGCGGAGAGTCAATGCACAAGCACATGCATATATCTGAGATACTCCTATAAGTATGCAATGAGAAAAGCTCAAAAATTGTGCAATTGTAGTTACAGCTGAGAAGTTTGATAGCTGCTGGACTAGTAGATTCTGGAAGCGCCTAGAAGATATGAAGTTTGAAATCAAAGTGTATAAAAGACGGCAATTGTAGAGGCACTGGAATTCAGTTTGATTTGAGTTGTCAAGCAGTTTCGACTAAGACGCTATCTAGCGAGCAAGAGCAGTATTATTTTGAATAGTATAGTTTCATTTGAGCTATCAATCAGTTTGGTTATTAAGCAAGCTATTCGTTGCACAGTTTGAGTGTTATTGTGCAGTACTTTAATAAAGGCCATTTTGCTTTATTACAAATTCGAGTTATTTATTCAACAATTTAGTTATTCGAACTTAGCAGAGGATTGCAAATAAGAGGACTTGCAAGCAACTTCGTTACAATATATTGTTGTCTGAAAAATCATAGAGATCGGTGGTATATATATTACATACCCCATATAAACTATAATTTTTGCCCCTGTAAAAACGTGAAACTTTGCATCCTCACACAAAGTACCTTTCTATTTTTATACTCTGTTCAGCAGAGCTCACAGAGTATATTAACTTTGATTGGATAGCGGTTGGTTGTACAGGATATAGACTTCCATATATCAAAATCATCAGTATCGAAAAAAAATTTCATTGAGCCATGTCCGTCCGTCCGTCAGTTAACACAATAACTTGAGTAAATTTCGAAGTATCTTGATGAACTTTGGTGTGTAGGTTCCTGGGCACTCATCTCAGATCGCTATTTAAAATGAACGATATCGGAATATAACCACGCCCACTTTTCGATATCGAATATTTTGAAAAATCTAAAAAGTGCGATAATTTATTACCAAAGACGGATAAAGCGATGAAACTTGGTAGGTGAGTTGAAAGTATGACGCAGAATAGAAAATTTGTAAAATTTTGGACAATGGGCGTGGCACCGCCCACTTTTAAAAGAATGTAATTTAGAAGTTTTGCAAGCTGTAATTTGGCAGTCGTTGAAGATATCATGATGAAATTTGGCAGGAACTTTACTGCTATTTCTATATGTATGCTAAATAAAAATTTGCAAAATCGGAGAACGACCACGCCCGCTTAAAAAAAATTTTTTTAAAGGGAAATTAAAAAAAAGGTAATATCTTTACAGTATATAAGTAAATTATGTCAACATTCAACTCCAGTAATGATATGGAGCAACAAAATACAAAAATAAAAGAAATTTTCAAAATGGGCGTGGCTCCGCCCTTTTTCATTTAATTTGTCTAGGATACTTTTAATGCCATAAGTCGAACAAAAATTTACCAATCCTTGTGAAATTTGGTAGGGTCTTCGATTCTAGGATGATAACGGTTTTCTGTGAAAAAGGGCGAATCGAAGCCACTCCCAGTTTTTATACACAGTCTGTCTTTCCGCTCGGCCGCTAACACGATAACTTTATCTTAATCTTTACTAAACTCAGTAATTATCTGAACTCACTTTGTTTTGGTATAAAAAATGACCGAAATCCGACTATAACCACGCCCACTTTTCGATTTCGAAAATTACGAAAAATTAAAAAAATTATATAAATCTATACCAAATACGAAAAAAGGGATGAAACATGGTAATGGGATTGGTTTATTGACGCAAAATATAACTTTAGAAAAAAACATTGTAAAATGGGTGTGACACCTACCATATTAAGTAGAAGAAAATGAAAAAGGTCTGCAGGGCGAAATCAAAAGCCCTTGGAATCATGGCAGGAATACTGTCCGTGGTATTGCATATATAAATAAATTAGCGGTACCCGACAGATTATGTTCTGGGTCACCCTGGTCCACATTTTGGTTGATATCTCGAAAACTTCAAATATACAACTACCACCACTCCCTTTTAAAACCCTCATTAATACCTTTAATTTGATACCCATATCGTACAAACACATTATAGAGTCACCCTTGGTCCACCTTTATGGCAATATCTCGAAAAGGCGTCCACCTATAGAACTAAGGCTCACTCCCTTCAAAAATACTCATTATAACCTTTCGTTTGATACCCATATTGTACCAACGCATTCTAGAGTTAGCCCTGGCCCACGTTTATGGCGATATCCCTAAATGGCGTCCACCTATAGAACCATGGCCCTCTTAAAATAGTCTTTAATACCATCCATTTGATACACATGTCATACAAACACATTCCAGGGTTACCCTAGGTTAATTTTCCTACATGGTGATTTTCCCTTACCTTGTCTCCATAGCTCTCAACTGAGTATGTAATGTTCGGTTACACCCGAACTTAGCCTTCCTTACTTGTTTTTAATTCTGGAGAGTCTTTAGTTATTCCATGTGCAATTTTTTGGCGGAATTTCAAAAGCAACGAAAACCTGCATTTCGTTTTAATATTATAGTGAAGTGTGAAAAATAAGAATATATATATATAAAAAGAAAGGCTAAAATGTGTGTTAGTTGGTCGCCGGTGTTTGAAGAGATGCGTCGGTCGATTTTGTTCAAACTTTCACACAAGTTGCGTAAACCTCACGCGGTCGTTAGTACATAGGTTTGGTTACGATCGACGTACAGGGTCTCGAGCTTGGGATTCTAATTGTGATGCCATATATGTCTTCTGTTCTGCCAGTTGAGATGACACTGTTGATGTTGATGATAAAATAAACGGCTACCTCCCTGATCTCTCCAGTTTTTTCGCATCGCGAAACCTGGCATTATCACCGACTAAATCTTCCGCGACCTTATTTACAACATGGACGTCCCAAATGTCGACCATTTTGAACATCCACGTCGATGGCACTACGCTCCCGACTGTCCTACACCCCAAAATCTTGGGTGTGACGTTCGATCAGGATCTACATTTTGGTGAGCATGCAGCCGCAATCGTTCCGAGAATTCAGAGCCGTAACAAAATCCTCAAATCCCTCGCTGGCAGTACCTGGGGAAAAGATAAAGAAACGCTCATGACTACATACAAAGCAATTAGCCAGCCGATTACGTGCAAGGCGTCACCCATATGGTCGCCAAGCCTAAAAATTACTCACTGGAAGAAACTACAGGCCTGCCAAAATACTGCTCTCATAATCGCCACGGGCTGTCTTCTTATGTCCCCAGAACACCATCTGCATAATGAGGCGAGAATACTCCCCATCAGGGAGAGAAACGAGATGCTGACCAAACAGTTCCTGTTGAATATCCAGAAACCTGAGCATCTCAACAGACATCTGATTGATGAACCAGCACCGCCTAGGGGCTTAAGGAGTCATCTCCGTAAGCATTTTGAGGAAATACGGCACCTGAGAACCCAGCCGTATGAAGCGAAAAAACACAAAGAGGTCCTTGGTGAACTCCATAAACAGGCCTCGGACCTTTACGCCGGGAATTGCCCGGTGAATCCAGTACTTAAAGAAAATTATCCAAAACTCACGGAAGAGGAACGCATACTCCCCAGGGAAACGCGCGTCACTCTTGCTCAACTACGTTCTGGATACTGTAACAGGTTAAACTCTTACCTATCCAGAATCAACCCCAACATACAAAATGTATGCCCCGCTTGCAATGTGTCCCCACATGACACCAACCATCTCTTTAATTGTAATGTGGAACCAACGCCTCTAACACCCCTTTCCTTATGGTCCACCCCTGTTGAAACGGCAAGTTTACTTGGACTCCCGTTAGAGGATATTGATGACAATTTGTGATCGGTCGCGGTATTAGGTGGGGCGAAGCATTGCTACAACAACAACAACAACAACACTGTTGATGTTTGAGCAGATATTGCAGCCAAAATCGTGTTCAAGTCTGTGCTGGCCGTTGTCTGCGGTGTTTCATTTTTCTCCCCCAATTTTGTTGTCTCATCGCCATCAAGATGAAACTCATACTCTTCCACGTCAAATCCTTCTAATTCCATTGCCCTCGTAGTCGTACCTGAAGTTCGAGTTTAATGCCGGTTGTATTCAATCCACGGCTCTCCAACTGCTTCTTCAGTTGCTGGATCTTCAATTCACTTAACTTTGCCATGTCCTTGTTGCCCTTTGGAATTTACTCAACAATTCCTCATCTGACACCAATTGTAACGAATTTACTGAAATTGCCCTTATTTGCAATCTTCTGCTAACGTTCGAATCACTGAACTGTTGAATAAATAACTCCACTGTTCAATAATGCAAAATGGCCTTTATTAAAGTTCTTCACAATATAACGTACTTCACAATAACACTGATACTTGACAACCAATAGCTTGCTTAAATGAAACTGATTCTCGTGCTTCTACTGCTGTCGCCTTTTATACTGCCTAATTTCCTCGTTGCATACTTCTAGGCTTTTTATTTATTTATATATTTATTTATTTATTTATTTATTTCAATTAAATCCTTACAGACTATGATACAAACTAAAATTAAGAGATAGTTATTTGAAAAAGAATACATGGTACTTAGAAAGCAGATTTTAAAATATTTAACAGTTTCATTTTTGGAGCAGAAAAGTCTAGAGTTACAACAGTACTGATAGAATTAAACTCACGGAGAGCACGAGCAATGGGAGCATTACTGGAATAGTGGGTTTTAAAATTGTCACAATAAAATGGATAAAAACTGCGAAGACACCTCCGAGGAATATTAAAACGAATCTTATCCAATAAATATGGACAGTCAACGGACCCATTAATAATATCATACGTAAATGACGAGCAGAGTATTGATCTGCGATTTTCTAAAGAATTAAGGCTTAAAAGCATAAGTCGCGCAGAGTAGGCGGGTATAGCATCAGAGAAGTTTAAAGACGAAGGGCATATTTGAGAAAAATTTTTTGTATTCTTTGAATTCTGGTATTAGCAGTTTGACTACTTGGTCTCCAAATAAATACGCCATATTCCAGATTAGATATAAAAAAAGACGTGTAAAGTAGCTTAAACGTGTAGGGATCAGAGAATTTGGCAGCATTTCGCCTCACAAAGCCAAGCATAGAATATGATTTAGAGGTTATGAAATTTATGTGCTTACTAAAAGAAAACTTATTGTCAAAGACGACACCAAGGTCCTTAATCTCATTAACACATTGAAGCTCACAATTAGAAATACTATAATTTGTAGTTAGAAGATTAATTGACTTCGAGTAGGTCATTTGAAAGCATTTGGACGGATCCAATGAGATACCAGAGTTCAGGCACCATTGGTGCAACTTATTAATATCATTCTGCAACATTAAGGCATCATCTCGCGTCTTAATGGCAGAAAATAGCTTTAAGTCATCGGCGTATAGCAAACACTTCGCGAATGAAAGGCAACTACTTACGTCATTGATAAATAAGATAAATAAAAGTGGACCTAATATACTCACTTATGGAACGCCAGAAGTGGCTACAAACGGACTAGACGATTGTCCAATTATGGAAACAACACACTGTCTGTTACTTAAATAAGATTTATCCATAAAAGAAACGAAGAGTGGAAACCAAGGCAACCTAATTTTTAAATTAAAACACTATGATGGATTTTGTCAAAAGCTTTTGAAAAGTCAGTATAAATGCAATCAACCTGAACTCCTTCAGAAAAAGATTCAACACAATATTCACTAAAAACAGCAAGATTTGAAACTGTTGATCTACCAGCGACAAAACCATGCTGGAAGGGAGATATTAAAGACTTAACCGCAAAACTCAACTTGGCATTAACAGCATGCTCAAAGACTTTGTAAATGGTAGAAAGCTTTGAAATAGGTCTGTAATTACGCACATCATTTTTGTTACCACTTTTAAAGACGGGGGTAATGGAGGTGAGCTTCCACTCGTCAGTGAACGTACCGGACGATAGAAATTTATTAAAAATTATTCTTAAAGGAAGAACTAGAGTCGGGCAGTTTTTTAACAGGACTGAAGAGAACCCATCAACGTCTGTTTGAGACGAAGATTTAAGTTTGAGAATAGCATTACTAATATCATCAGAAGAGAGACAGAGGGCACCAAAGTTTAGAGCAGTGTCAAGATTCGAGGAGGCATCAAACGATTGATAACTATCGTCGGCAGAAAAATTTGATTTAAAAAACTCCGCAAATAAGTTGGCTGTATCACCCGGTGTTCGCGCTGAGTGGCCATCAAGGAACACTCCAGAAGGTATACTGGAGCAATCTTTTTTGGACTTGATATAGCTCCAAAATGTTTTCGGATTCAATTTAATATTAGACTCGATTGTATGAATATAGTTGGTGTACAGAAGCTTATCCAAATTATTAAATTTCTTCAAGTATTGCTTATATTTAATGAAGAACAAATGGTTCTTCGTATGTTTAAACTTACGCATATATTTATTTCTGAGATTCCTCAATTTTTTCAACTCTTTCGTATACCACGGAAGTTTGTAAGGCCTCATTCTTCTCATAGGAATTTTATGCAGGCAGTGATTTAATAGAATAGATTTGAAAGTTAGGAAACTATTAGAAGTATCCAGTCCTTCAAGTACCACTTCCCAGTCTATTTCAGATAAGAAACTATTAAAACTGGGAAAATCAAACGAATTAAAGTTAAAAGTAAATCTGCTTTCAGAAGTATCCTGTGCAAAACTATAAAAACTAAAATTAATAACCAAGGGTAGGTGATGCCTGTCCTTGTGAGTGATGGGATTTGTACATTCACTGATTTCACAATTTAAAGTATTAACACATTTGTTGATTTGCAATAAATTAAGACTAAGTAAATTGTCAATGAAATATAATTCGTGATTTGCAGAGAGATTATTAGGTGTAAGACCAAAATTACAAACATTAGTTGACCAGTCAATATTGCATAAGTTGAAGTCACCAAGCACGCAGAGATGATTGTCACTTAGGTTATTATTATTATTTTCCATTCCATTCCAGAACTTACTAGTTAGTTATCACCTACAAAATCACCAGCCACACCTACGTTTGTAGCATCCCATATGCGCGTGAGTAATACTTGCACAAATTATTGCCCTCTCTTGTGAGCACCTCAGATAAGATATATGCATGTGTTTCTGCAACATTTCTCCGCTGCGTGTACGTACATATGTGTAGACATAATGATTGAATTATTGATGTGCATTAAGTCACTGCTTAGCATCGGCTTAGAGATGACAGTATAACTTAGTGCTGCTAATATTCGTTACAGTATACATATGGTGGTATAGATAGTATATATGTAGTATATATATATAATATATATATAGTATACATATATTTTCGCAATTTCAGCCCCATTTTAACAGCTAGAAGCTTCAAATTTCACCAAATGCTTACATATAGCATGTATTATTGTTGGAAAAAATCATAGAGATCGGTTTATATATAGTATATATCTCATACAACCGATTGTTCAGATAAGAAACTTTTCGCAATTTCTGCCCCATTTCAACACCTAGAAGCTTCAAATTTCACCAAATGCTTACGTATATAGCAGGTCGGTGGTATATATATATAGTACCTATCTCATACAACCGATTGTTCAGATAAGAAACTTTTCGCAATTTCTGCCTCATTTTAACAGCTAGAAACTTCAAATGTCACCAATTGCTTGCGTATATAGCATATATTGTTGTGTGAAAAAAATCACAGAGATCGGTCGTATATATAGTATATACCCCATATAAACTGTAATTTTTGCCCCTTTTTTACGGCTAGAAGCTTCAAATTCCATCAAATACTTACGTTTACGTCATATACATGCAGACCACAAAAAGCGTGAAACTTTGCATCCTCACACAAAGTACCTACCTATTTTTTATACTCAGCGTGTTTTGCACACAGAGTATATTAACTTTCATTGGATAACGGTTGGTTGTACAGGTATAAAGGAATCGATATACATATAAACTTCCATATATCAAAATCAGCAGTGTCGAAAAAAAAATTGATTGAGCCATGTCCGTCCGTCCGTCCGTCTGCCGTTGACACGATAACTTGAGTAAATATTGAGATATCTGCACCAAATTTGGTACACGAGCTTATCTGGACCCAGAATAGATTGGTGTTGAAAACGAGCGAAATCGGATGATAACCGCGCCCACCTTTTATATGTATAACATTTTGGAAAACACAAAAATCCTGATTATTTAGTAATAATACACCTAGAATGTTGAAATTTGGCGTGTGGATTGACATTGAGACCCTTGATGAAAATTTAAAAACATTTTTTAAAATGGGCGAGGCACCGCCCACTTGAAATAAAATCAATTTTACAAATATTATTAATCATAAATCAAAAATCGTTAAACCTATCGTAACAAAATTCCGCAGAGAGGTTGCTCTTACTATAAGGAGTGCTTTGAAGAAAAATTAACGCAATCGGTTAAGGACCACGCCCACTTTTATACAAACGATTTTTAAAAGGGTCGTGTACGAATAAAATAAGCTATATCTTATTGAAAAAGAGCTTTGTATTAATAGAATCTTACTTTTTAAATTGAATTATAACATTAAATTGGAAAACACTAAAATTTTTGAAAATGAATGTGGCACCGCCCCTTTTTTGTGTAAGCAATTTTCAATGTTTCGGGAGCCATAACTCGAAGAAATATTAACGGATCGCAATAAAATTGGGTACACAGATTTTCCTTATAGCAGGAAATATTTCTAGAAAATGGACGAGACCGGTTAAAGACCACGCAAACTTTTATACAAAAGATTTTTAAAAGGGTCGTAGACGAAAATAATTAGATATATCTCAGCGAAAAAGAGCTTTGTATCAATAGAAGTTTACTTTTTAAATTGAATTATAACATTAAATTGGAAATTACTAAAATTTTTTAAAATGGGTGCGGCACTGCCCCTTTTTTGTCTAAGTAATTTTCAATGTTTCAGGAGCCATAACTCGAAGAAAAATTTACATATCGTAACAAAATTGGGTACAAATATTTTCCTTATAGCAGGAAATATTTCCAGTAAAGATGGACGAGATCGATTGAAGACCACGCCCACTTTTATATAAAAGATTTTTAAAAGGGTCGTATACGAAAATAATAAGCTATATCTTAGCAAAAAAGAGCTTTGTACCAATAGAATTATACTTTCTAAATTACTAGAATAATAAGCTATAACTTAGCAAAAAATAGTTTTGAATCAATGATATTTCACTTATCAAGTTTTATTGTAAGAGGAAATGGGGAGACAATTTTTTTTTAAATGTTATGAAAAAGAGTCATTTATCTGGAATGAAATGTGCAATTGAAGCTCACGCTGAGTATATAATGTTCGGTTACACCCGAACTTAGACTCCTTAGTAGTGTGTTTATATATGTTCTGGGCCACATTTTGTATGGAAAACTCGGTGCATGTCTCACCCTAAAAACTCCTTACTTTTAGTTCAGTCTGTCAAAAGTCTGGTCTTAGGAATGGGAGCACTTCATTATTTTCGGACCAGTCTTGGGTGAGTCTGACCGAAGGAATGAAACCAGGTCTATATTTACCTTGACCTGAAATGTTTACCACCTCTCAAGATCATTTAACAATTCCCCTAGGTGGCGCATACGTTTTTTCGGTTTGTGTTCTGGCTGATCTCACCGCTAGGTGTCGCATCCGTTCTTCTGGTTTGTTTTCTGGCTGATATCACCGCTAGGTATCGCTTCCGTTCTTCTGGTTTGTGTTCTGGCTCATCTTCCGCTAGGTGGCGCATAAGAAAAAGCTTAGTGGTGTATAAGAAAAAACTTAGAGCTTTTTTACCTTTAGCAGAGCTTAGCCGTAAACATGACAGCATCATATATATATATATATATATATATAAGATAATAGGAACATTCGATGGGTAATATAATGAATAAGTAAGCTCAAAATAGGGAAATTGTATATTGCTCTAGCAGGAAGGGTATTATTTAATCAATCTGCTTCTCGTAAACAAAAGGTAGGAAAAGGAAAGGTAAGGACAGGAAAAAAAAGGAACAGAAAGGAAGGAAAATCAATGGAAGGGAAATGAAAATAATAGAAATGAAAGAAAAGAAAGGTAGAGGAATGGAAAGGAAATGAAAGGAAAGAAAGGAAAGAAAAGGAAAGGAAAGTAAAGGGATGGAAAAAAAGGAAAAGAAAGGAAAGGAAAGGAAAGGAAAAGAAAGGAAGGAAAGGAAAGGAAGGAATATGAATGGAAAAGAAGTGAAAGTAAAAGAAAGGAAATAAAAAGAAAATTAAAAGAAAGGAAATGAAAGGAAAATAAAAAAAGTAAGGAAAAGAAAGGAAAGGAATGGAAAGGAAAGGAAAGGAAATGAAAGGAAAGGAAACGAAACGAAACGAAAGGAAAGCAAAGAAAAGAAAACAAAGGAAAGGAAAATAAAATAATAGAATGGAAAAGAAAGGAAAGCTAAGGAAAGAAAAGAAATAGACTTGGTGCATGATCAGCAATGTATTTTTGTTTAATTTTTATTGTGTACAAAGCAACTCCTCGGCCATGCTAACGATTCAGCATAGTATACCAAAATAAAGTACACACACACAGCGTGTCTAAATATGAATAAGTGCATGTGTAGTGGTGTGACTTTTATGTTAAATTTTTTATATTAAAATGATTTTTCAATTTTTTTTTATTTATGGATAACAGTGTAGCTCAAAATTTCCTATCAATACATATATAATTTGTATACCTTAGAATTATAGTTTAGCAGAAAACGGTCCCATATTTTTTCATCTTGTCTATTTATATGTAAGATAATAGGAACATTCGAAGGGTAATATAATGAATAAGTAAGTTCAAAATAGGGAAATTTTATATTGCTCTGGCAGGAAGGGTATGATTTAATCAATCTGCTCCTCGTAAACAAAAGGTAGGAAAAGGAAAGGTATGGAAAGGAAAAGAAAGGAAAGGTATGGAAAGGAAAGGAAGGAAAATCAAAGGAAGGGAAATGAAAATAATAGAAATGAAGAATGGAAAAGAAAGGAAGGAAATTAAAGGAAGGAATATGAATGGAAGAGAAATGAAAGTAAAAGAAAGGAAATAAAAAGAAAATTAAAATAAAAGAAAGAAAAGGAAAGGAAAGTAAAGGATAGGAAAGGAAAGGAAAGGAAAGGAAACGAAAGGAAACGAAAGGAAAGGAAATGAAAGGAAAGGAAAGGAAAGTAAAGGAAACGAAAGGAAAGGAAGGGAAAGGAAAGCAAAGGAAAGGAAAGGAAAGGAAAGTAAAGGAAAGGAAAGTAAAGGAAAAGAAAGGAAAGTAAAGGAAAAGAATGGAAAAGAAAGGAAGGAAAGGAAAGGAAGGAATATGAATGGAAGAGAAATGAAAGTAAAAGAAAGGAAAAAAAAGAAAATTAAAAGAAAATTAAAAGAAGAGAAAGGAAAGGAGAGTAAAGAAAAGGTATGGAAAGGAACGGAAAGGAAAGGAAAGGAAAACAAAGTGAAGGATAGGAAAGGAAAGGAAATGAAAGGAAAGGAAAAGAAAGGAAAGGAAAGGAAAGGAATGGAAAGGAAAGGAAAGGAAACGAAAGGAAACGAAAGGAAAGGAAAGGAAAGGAAAAGAGAGGAAAGCAAAGAAAAGAAAAAAAAGGAAAGGAAAATTAAAGAATAGAATGGAAAAGAAAAGAAAGCAAAGGAAAGAAAAGAAAAGAAAAGAAAAGAAAAGAAAAGAAAAGAAAAGAAAAGAAAAGAAAAGAAAAGAAAAGAAAAGAAAAGAAAAGAAAAGAAAAGAAAAGAAAAGAAAAGAAAATAAAAGAAAAGAAAAGAAAAGAAAAGAAAAGAAAAGAAAAGAAAAGAAAAGAAATAGACTTGATGCATGATCAGCTATGTATTTTTGTTTAATTTTTATTGTGTATAAAGCATCTCCTCGGCCATGCTAACGATTCAGCATAGTACACAAAAAGCAAGTACACACGCACAGCGTGTCTATAGTATGAATAAGTGCATGTGTAATGGTGTGACTTTTATGTTAAATTTTTTATATTAAAATCATTTTTTCAGATTTTTTTATTTATGGATAACAGTGCAGCTCAAAAATTCATATCAATACACATATATCTTGTATGCTTTAGAATTATAGTTTAGCAGAAAACGATTCCATATTTTTTCATCTTGTCTATTTATATATAAGATAATAGGAACATTCGATGGGTAATATAATGAAAAAGTAAGCTCAAAATAGGGAAATTTTATATTGCTCTGGCAGGAAGAATGTGAATTAATCAATCTGCTTCTCGTAAACAAAAGGTAGGAAAAGGAAAGGTAAGGAAAGGAAAAGAAAGGAAAGGAAAGGAAGGAAAATCAATGGAAGGGAAATGAAAATAATAGAAATAAAAAAAAGAAAAGTAGAGGAATGGAAAGGAAAGGAAAGGAAAGGAAAGGAAAAGAAAGGAAAGGAATGAAAAGAAAGGAAAGGAAAGGAAAAGAAAGGAAGGAATATGAATGGAAGATAAATGAAAGTAAAAGAAAGGAAATAAAAAGAAAATTAAAAGAAAGGAAAGGAAAATAAAGAAAACGTAAGGAAAGGAAAGAACAGGACAGGAAAGGAAAGGAAAGGAAAGGAAAGGAAAGGAAAGTAAAGGAAAGGAAAGGAAAGGAAAGGAAAAGAAATGAAAGGAAAGGAAAGGAAAGGAAAGGAAATGAAAGGAAAGGAAAGGAAAGGAAACGAAACGAAAGGAAAGGAAAGGAAAGGAAAGAAAAGGAAAGAAAAGGAAAGAAAAGGAAAGCAAAGGAAAAGACAGGAAAGGAAAAGAAAGGAAAGGAAAGGAAAGAAAGGAAATGAAAGGAAAGGAAAGGAAAGGAAAGAAAGGAAAGGAAGGAAAATCAATGGAAAGGAAATGAAAATAAAAGAAATATAATTTGTCATTTTAGTATAATAATAGGAACATAATATAATGAATAAGTAAGCTCAAAATAGGAAAATTTTATATTGCTCTGGCAGGAGGGGAGGATTTAATCAACCTGCTTCTCGCAAACAAAAGGTAGGCAAAGGAAAGGTAAGGAAAGGAAAAGAAAGGAAAGGAAAGGAAGGAAAATCAATGGAAGGGAAATGAAACTAAAAGAACTGAAAGAAAATAAAAGTAGAGGAATGGAAAGGAAAGGAAAGGAAAGGAAGGAACAAGAATGGAAGAGAAATGAAAGTAAAAAAAAGGAAATAAAAAGAAAATTAAAAGAAAGGAAAGGAAAATAAAGACAAGTTAAGGAAAGGAAAGGATAGGAAAGGAAATGAAAGGTGAGGAAAGGAAATGAAAGGAAAGGAAAGGAAAGCAAAGAAAAGAAAACAAAGGTAAGGAAAATAAAAGAATATAATGGAAAAGAAAGGAAAGCAAAGGAAAGAAAAGAAATAGATTTAACGCATGATTACCTATGTATTTTTGTTTAATTTTTTGTGTACAAAGCATCTCCTCGGCCATGCTAACGATTCAGTATAGTACACAAAAAGCAAGTACACACACAGCGTGTCTATAGTACGAAATAGTGCATGTGTATTGGTGTGACTTTTATGTTAAATTTTTTATATTAAAATGATTTTTCAAGTTTTTTTTATTTATGGATAACAGTGCAGCTCAAGATTTCCTATCAATACAAATATAATTTGTATACTTTAGAATTATAGTTTAGCAGAAACGGGTCCACATTTTTTCATCTTGTCTATTTATATATAAGATAATAAGCTATAACTTCCCAAAAAATAGTTTAGAATCAATGATATTGTAGCATTATGCGTCATGCCCACCTATGCAATACATTTGCGGCATTACGCACCATGAACTTCTATGCCAATACATTTCAGTAATAGCATAATCATATTACAATATTATGCGACATAAATTACATTGACCTAACACAGCGGTTCGCTAACATCAATGGAATGCCGAATATGAAACCTTTGTCAGTTCACACCTAACAAATTCTGCTAAGTTATACACTCCGGTCAATACACTGCCGATCGTCAATGTTAGTTTTTCACCAACATATTTACATACAACCAATAATGTGAATTAACCAAATATTCACATACAATCATTTTACATGAATATCAATCTGCTGACTTTGTATACAAATCTACATGAATGCATACTATTAATACAAATGTACATATTTTTAGTTTATTAGTATTAGGATAATTATGAATGTGTAGGTTAAGAAATTATCTATAAATGAGAAAGAATTTTTTCAATAAAACCAATTATTGGATGACATTCAACCAATAAACATTCCATCTATTATTTAGAAATATTTCATGGCGATCCTGCCAGACTAGTTCAGGAATCAGCAAAACTGCTAAAGATCTAGCTGGAAGAAGATCCTGCCAGTTCAGATTAAAAATAAGCACAACTGCTAAAACGATCTGACTGGAAAAGATCCTGCCAAGTTGAAAAAAAAAAAAGTAAAATTTAATAGTCCTGCCAAACCAACCTTCGCAGAAAGAAAAAGCCAGGACATTCGAACAACAAGAAAAATCGAATAGTCCTGACAAACAAGCCTTCACAATAAGAAAAAGCGAGGACAGTCAGACAACGAAAAGGTGATATTATTAAACGTCCATGGCACAGACAGAACAATAATAAACGGCTAATGACTGGAGGTCCAGCCGCATAATAGAGTGGAATATTAATATGCATATGCTGGACGGGCAGAAGAAGGAAGCAAAATAAAATCAGGATCTGAACTTTAAACCAGAATGGCGAATAAACGCAGTGGAATATAACATAGCCATATTAGCAAACAAGGAAATATATAGCACGGCGGATCACTATTGACTGGCAACAATCCTGACGGGTGACAAGCTGGAGCAATTTTTCTTATAAGTATACATATTTAGAAACAAATTGGGCGGCTTTTACGGACGCTAAACTATGAGCAAAAACGAAAGTTTTTGCGTAGGCATTTTTTTTTTAAATATGGTAGGATGAACTAATTTTTTTACAAAAATTTGATGTCAGCTTTGAAAATGACACAAACTAAAAAAAAAAAAAATAGGGAAAAAGATGGAAGCCCAATGTGGCGTAGAAGTAGAAAAAAAATAATAATAACAAGAAACAATGCTCTGAAAAAAAAATTTTTTCAATTTTAAGAAATGTTAAAAATATTAACTTTAGAAATTTTTTTTTAAGAAAATCAAAAATTTTAGAAAATTTCGAACAGTAGTTTCTATAACATCAATTAAATAAGGAAAAATAATATTAACAAAATTATTCTTAGATCTTTATTATGTCAAATAAATAAGGCAAAAATGGCATAAAAACTAATTTTTAAAATATTGTGTAAATTGAAAAAAAAATTACATTAAAATGCTAAAATTAAACAAATTTTTCCAACAAAATTTTTCTTATACTTTTATTTCAACTAAATAAGGAAAAATAATAAAAGTAAAATGGAATGCATAGGATAAAGAATAAAATCAAAAATTTTATTAAAAATTAAACTTAGTTCATTTCTCAAAAAAAAAGCGGGAACAATAATTATAGGAAAACTTGAACATGGCTTGGTGGACAAAAATAGCCCAAGGCATTATGGTAGCCATATCCGGCTACGAGGTAGGAAAAGGAAACTCTTAAACGTCAGAGAACAGGATAGCAAAATATGAACCACCAGCCGAGGTAGAAACAAAAGTCACACCAAAAATAACAGATGTTTGGCTAGGCGCAATGATTTGCGTAGTCGGACTATTGATCATTGCAATGGCAACAATACTAAGAAAATATATGAAAATCAAGTATAGGCAAATGAATAACGTGCAACAGCGCGTCTAAAATTTTTATTTTTTTTCTATCCAAGTTTCTAAACTCAAAGCTGAGGAAGAGCAATAAACAATTGAAGTAAAATCTCAAATAGTAAGTCTCAAAATGTCACAATCGACAGTAAAGGCAGCCCTGCCTAAAGCGAACAACAAATCAAAAATTTGCATAACACCTCTGAATGCTCCTGACAAAAATAGTCATGAAGCAATAGAAAATTCTAGGACAGTAGAAATAAGCAAACCCTAAGAAACAAAATATACAAAAATTTTAAAAACCAGCTCATAACAACTAACATGAAGAAAAAGTCACAACGAGAACCAATATATATATATATATATTAAAGCGCTATATAAATTTGCAATAAAAGACTAGTCGCGCTCGTTTTCATCTTAGGATAAAAAAATGGTAGCGTAGAAAATTTTCAAGCAACCAGATTGTCGAGGAAGTTATTGACTTAGGACAATATTCGACCAGGCATAAAAGAAATGCCGGCAATCCAGGACTTGAAATTTATAAGGAAAACACAGTTGTCCTGAGGGACAAATTGGTGAAAATAATTGAATATTTACTGCAGTAGGCGAATTTATAAAATAATAATTGTTACCCAAGTTCTCAAAGATCAAATAATTGCACTAACCAAAGAGGTTGTGCATGTGACAATCCCGGTATAGAAATAAAAATAATTCTTCATAAAAGTCATGACGATTCTGTCTTGGTGGCCGCCGCAGAAATCGCATGACACACAAGATCAAAGATATTGCTGGAAAATTGGGAAATTATTGAAAATATAAAAGAACATTTAAAGATACGAAAATTTTTTTTGCACCCACTGTACCTTCCACTTATCCACTAATAGAACTACTATCAATACATAGCTACCCCGCTCTTCCATCAGCAAACCCTCTATTGTCTACAGAGTTTATTACTTATTATGAATGAAAAAAAAAATATCAAGTGAAAAAAAAAATCTTTTTTTTTCTCTCCTTGAATAATATGCGGAATTAGTTTAATAAAATAAAATAAATACAATCATTTATTGCCCAGGTCTCATAAGATCATATTTTTACATATTAGGAAAATACTTTACTTTAACCCCAATAGACTAGAAAATATTAATAGGAAAATAGTTTGCATAATTTACTAAATAATGATAGGAACAATAAAGATAAGGAAATAATAGTCCATAAGAATAGGCTTAAATCCACTTAAAACATCTTTTGACAACTTAAAACATAATCGTAAAATAAGCATTCCAATTTACTCGGTTAATTAATAAAAATTTATAAAGACAAGCGGATTTTAAGTGAGTGCACACATTTAAAATCCGGCTGTAAAATAAATATAATAAGTAAAATAGGTAAAATAATTGTCAAATTTAAAAAAAAAAAAATTTATATGTAAAATCGTTAAATTTAAAATTTTGAAAAAAAAAGATTTGTACAAAACATTGAAAATATATATATATATATATATAAAATGTAAAAATTATAAAAGTATCAAGGTCAGCAAATTAGAAACAAAGTACACAAACTCTTTCACTACAATATCAAGTTACAGTAAAATACCAAAATCATTTAAAATGCGAACAAAGAGTCTTATACAATTGTTCACAAAACAATTATATAATCCTCTTTTTCTAAGGCGGATGGTGTAGCATTATGGGTCATGCCCACCTATGCAATATATTTGCGGCATTACGCACCATGAACTTCTATGCCAATACATTTTAGTAATAGCATAATCATATTACAATATTATGCGACATAAATTACATTGACCTAACACAGCGGTTCGCTAACATAAATGGAATGCCGAATATGAAACTTTTGTCAGTTCACACCTAACAAATTCTGCTAAGTCACACACTCCGGTGAATACACTGCCGATCGTCAATGTTAGTTTGTCCCCAACATATTTACATACAACCAATAACCAAATATTCACATACAAATATTCACATACAAACATTTTAAATGAATATCAATCTGCTGACTTTGCATACAAATCTACATGTATGCATAGTATTAATACAAATGTACATATTTTTAGTTTATTAGTATTAGGATAGTTATGAATGTGTAGGTTAAGAAATTATCTATAAAAGAGAAAGAATTTTTTCAAAAAAACCAATTATTGGCTGACATTCAAACCCAAAACATTTCCTCTTATAAATTCAAATATTTCACTTATCAAGTTTTATTGTAAGAAGAAATGGGGAGAAATTTTTTTCAACGGGCGATGCCACGTGTTATGTAGACGAGTAATTTATCTGAAATGAAATGTGCAATTGAAGCTCACGCTGAGTATATAATGTTCTGTTACACCCGAACTTAGACACCGTTACTTGTTTTATTTTATATTTATCTTAAAAATCGCTTAGGTATGTACATCTGTTCACTATATATTTTTTATACTCAGGGTGCTTTGCAAACAGAGTATATTAACGTATGTTTGTTTAATGGTGTGTTCAGTTTATACTTATATTTAAGAATTCATGAGCTTAACACCGGCTTATAATAATTGAATTTCAATTATTATGTTTTTTCTAAGAGAAACTGAAAAGAAAGAAACATTTACTGGCATATTGCGATGGACCATTTCGAAAACCGCCAACGTGGTTAAAGGCTACTGCAGTTTCACCATGTGATTCACGGTTCGAATCCCGGTGAAACCTTGGATAACATTACAAAATTGCCTGATGATGATTACGTTCGCGGTTTTCGAAATGGTCCATCGCAATATGCCAGTAAATGTTTCTTTCTTTTCAATTTCTCTTAGAAAAAACATAATAATTGAAGCTCAATTATTTTAAGCCGGTGTTAAGCTCATGAATTCTTAAATATAAGAGTATATTAACTTTGATTGGATAACGGTTGGTTGTACAGGTATAAAGGAATCGAGATAGATATAGACTTCCCTATATCAAAATCATCAGTATCGAAAAAAAATTTGATTGAGCCATGTCCGTCCGTCCGTTAAAATTTCCGAATAAATATTGAGATATCTTCACCAAATTTGGTACACGAGCTTATCTGGACCCAGACTGGTATTGAAAATGAGCAAAATCGGATGATAACCACGCCCACTTTTTATATATATAACATTTTGGAAAACACCAAAAAACTGATTATTTAGCAAATAATACACCTAGAATGTTGAAATTTGACGTTGTTGTTATTGTTGAGACTCTTGATAAAAATATGAAAAGAAAAAATTTTTTAGTGGGCGTGGCACCGCCCACTTGTGATAAAATCAATTTTTTAACCATAAATCAAAAATCGTTCAACCTATCGTAACTAAATTCGGCAGGGAGGTTGCCTTTACCACAAGGAATGCTTTGAAGAAAAATTAACGAAATCGGTTAAGGACCACGCCCACTTTTATATAAAAGATTTATAAAAGGGTCGTGGACGAATAAAATAAGCTATATCTTTGAAAAAGAGAGCTTTACATCAATTGTATTTCATTTCCCATGTGGATTTATAACAATAAATAGGAAAAACTTCAAATTTAAAGAAATGGCCGTGGCACCGCCCCTTTTATGACTAAGAAATTTTCTATGTTTCGGGAGCCATAACTCGAAAAAAATTAACGGATCGTTATAAAAATTTGTACACAAATTTTCCCTATAGCAGTAAATATTTCTAGACAAAAATGGATGAGATCGGTTAAAGAACACGCCCACTTTTATATAAAATATTTTTAAAAGGGTCGTAGACGAAAATCATAAGCAAAAAAGCTTTGGATCAATAGAATTTTACTTTCTAAATTGAATTATAACATTAAATTGGAAAACACTAAAATTTTTTAAAATGGGTGTGGCACCGCTCATTTTATGACTAAGCCATTTTCTATGTTTCGGGAGCCATAACTCTATGAAAAATTAACATGTAATGAAATTGTGTACACATATTTTCCTTATAGCAGAAAATATTTCTAGTAAAAATGGACGGGATCAGTTAAAGACCACGGCAACTTAGATATAAAACAAGTTTAGAATGGTCGTAGACTAGAATAATAAGCTATAACATAAATATAATAATATAATAAGCTATAACATAATATATAATATATAATTTTAAATCTATAATATTTCACTTATCAAGTTTTATTGTAAGAGGAAATGGGGAGACATTTTTTTTTAACAGGCGGTGCCACGTGTTATGTAGAAAAGTAATTTATCTGAAATGAAATGTACAATTGGAGATCAAGATGAGTATGTAGTGTTCGGTTACACCCGAACTTTAACACCTTTACTTGTTATGTTATACAGCCCATTATTTGGAGGTTACGAATGGGAAAAGATTATTGTTCAGCCCCATTCATGAAAAGTATGCAGTCTTCGGTGCAGCCGAAGACAGTCCCGTCCTTACTTGTTTTTCATTGCGTTCGTGAGCTTTCCGTATATTTGCTTGAATGTCTTTCCGAAGGAAGGCTAAGTTGTCGGATCGTGAAATGGGCACTACGGGCTCTTCTAACAGACATTGCTCCTTCAATAATTTATAATCTGATCCATGAGTTATCATGTCTAATCCGAATTAACCTCTATAGGGAGAACATCCTAAGGACTGATGCAATGAAGATCGTAAAGAACATGAAATACTGGTAATGTGTGCATCCCACTCAGTCTGATCATGCTTCAGATATGAACGGATGGCGGATAATAGGGAGCGATTCACTTGCTCTGCAGCGTTGCTTTGAGGGGAGTACAATGCTGTATATACGTGCTTATTGCCTAGCTCGGTCAAGACGGCATTGAAATCTTTGGACTTAAATTGTGTGCCATTATCACAGATAATTGTTTCGGGTACACCGAAGCTGTGAAATACATTTTTCAAAAGGAATTCTTGCACTGCAATAAACGTAAACTTTTTTAGGAGTTGTATCCAATGATACTTGCTAAAGTGGTCTAGTACCATTAGTAATCCTTTATGGCCGGTTTTGCTACGAGGATACGGTCCAAGCAAGTCAATATATAGTCGTGGGAATGGTGTACGAGTCGGATTATGTGTTCCCATGGGTGGACGAAGAGTCGCATTCGGGGCTTTGCCCTCTTTACAGGTTTTGCACTGACCTATATAATAGCGTACATCTTTTGCTTAGCCGGGCCATAAGAGATATATAAGTAACTTTTCAATTGTCTTCTGTATGCCGGCATGAGACGAAGTGCAGCTGTCATGTGTTTGCTCGAAAACATCGTTTCGAAGCCTTTCGGGAACCCATAATTTCCAGGAATTTCTCTCTTGGACTTCGTCTCCCACGGCATGTTCTGTACGTATATACAAAAATTTGTCTACGATTTTTACATCGGGAAACCTGTTTTTGTTTTCTTCAAATTTATCTTTAAGCTTTGTGTAGGTATTATCATCAAAAGCATTTGACTCGAGATTTATTAATGATCCCATATCCAGTTCAGCTATTTCGTTCTCCTAACCGTGACAAGTCATCCGGAACAACATGTTCTTTGCCTTTTCTATGTGAAACAGAAAATTTTAACTGTTGCAACCTAAATATCCACCGCGCACTCTTCCAGAGAAGTTCTGTTGTCGCATTAGCCATAAAAGACTGGAATGGTCCGTCACTACCTCGAATTCCTGAAGTTCTACATAGCACCTAAACTTTTCAATAGCAAGTATTACGGCCAAACATTCGCGTTGCATAACGCTATAGTTAAGTTGGGCGCGACTCAATTTCTTAGACATGAAAGCTATGGTTTTTCCTCATTTGTCTCCGACAACTGCACAAGAACAGCGCCGATACCCATATCGGTGGCGTCACAGTGTAAATAAAACTTATTTTCGAAATCAGGATTTGTCAACACCGAAGCTGAGGTTAGAATTAAGCTGATCCATGGCGCATTGAGCTTGGGATGTCGATTCAAACTTCTTCTTCGTCGAAATCACTTCCGAAATCGGATAAGTAAGTTCGGCGAAGTTATGGAAGAATCGGCGATACCATCCGCCCGAGGAATCCTCGCACCTGCTTGAGATTTTTAGGCGCAGGCCAGTTCAAAATACAAGCTATTTTGTCAGGATCTGTACATATACCTCCACTTCCGATGATATATCCTAGATAATTAATGCTAGTAACGCACAACTGACTTTTGGCAAGGTTAAGCGTTAAATTGGCTTTACGAAACTGTTCAGCGAGATGAACTAAAGCTGCGAGATGTGAAAAAAATCTTCAGAAACAATACATAAGTCGTCTAAATATCCGAACACACAATGTTGGAGGTCAGGTGGGATAATATTGTCCATCAAACGGCACATGGTAGATAGAGCATTACAAAGGCCGAATGGTATTACCTTAAACTGGTATAATGGACGACCAGGGACCGTAAAGACTGTCAGATGTTTGGACTCTGAAGTGAGCTCAATTTGCCAATACGCATCCTTTAAATCAAGTTTACTCATAATGTTTGCTTTAGGTAATCTCGAAAAGATACTATCGATGCTAGGTAACGGATAAGCATCCTTTTTTGTAGCATCGTTAAGCTTACGCGCATCTAAGCATAGGCAAACTTTGTTGGGCTTAATAACAAGTCGCATTGATGAACTCCAAGCACTTTCGGAGGGTTCAATTACGTCAAGTTCGAGCATGCGGTCAATTTCCTTATACAGTATTCTTTTCACAGCAGGGCTTACAGGGTAAAACCTCTGTTTAATTGGTCTCGCACTTCCTACATAAATATGGTGATGTATCCAAGTAGTGCGACCTAAACCTTCAGCAGCACTGGGAAACAACTGCTTGACCACTTCTAGTTGCTGTTTTGGTTGTCCACTTAGCGGGTAATAGTTAACATCTTCAGTTGTTGTGGGATTAGGGTTTTGCTCTAAGGAGCATATGGCATTTGGAGCAAATCCGAAGGTTCTCCATAAGCAGAGCTGATGAAAAATGAAATCATTTGCTTTTTGAAATTAGAGCTTTTCTACAATCAGTATTCTGCAATCATGCAGTGAAATAAGGATTTCATTGAGCACCGCATTGAAAAGAATGCTAATTCAGACTGCAGGAATCAATATACTGAAATCAATGAGTGCACTCAGGTGATTTCACATTTTGGGTGTGTGAAATCACGCATTCAGTACCAATCACTTACTACAAAAATGCGCAAATAGTAGGACCTAAAATAGTACGACAAAATTTTAAGTTCCTTTTTATGAAAGCTTAGTTTAAAAAATTGGTTGAAAAAGTTTTTATGGAGATAATTAGCGTGAGAAGAGTTAAAAGAACTTGCTCAATAGCATTAATCATGACAATTTTAAAAATGCGAGTTATATTGAAAAAAAGTATCATTCCGGCAAGTTGAACATTCCTGTCTTTCATATTAAATTTTTTATTGGAGTTGCTGATATAGTGACTTTTTTACTTGGGCATATTTAATTCACCCTCGGAGCATATTCTTCCTTAACAAATTTTGTTCGCTTTTTTCGAAGGAGCCCTTTAAATTCGCTGTCACAGCTTTGAAAAAATAAAGCTAAATGGAAAATAATTGCTTATAAATTTTTTTTTTTTTTGGAAATTGTCATAGAAAAACTGCAAAACCACCCAAATAACACAAATCGCAAACGTAAGATTTTACAGTTCTTAACCCCGGACACCCCACTCATAAATTTTTTATTTGAACCCTAATTTTGAGAAATAACGGTTGAATAATATGTTGCTTTCAAAAATGTTCTCTACAGTAAATTTTCTACCCACCTGTAAAGTTTGCATCATCGGTTTTCAATAAATTTTTTTCCCCGTGATCATTTTGATACATTTTTTGATACATCTTTATTTATCTCGATTAGTTTATGCCATTACGATGCGGAGTGACAGATGAAACCAATAACCTTATTATCTTGGGTAGAATAAAGTAAAATAGATATAACCAAAATTTTAAATCATTTTCGCACCATACAACAACATATGGCTTAGTTATATAAACATCTGTGAAAATCGGCGTGATATTTAGCAATCTATTTAAGTGCGCTTTGGGTATAAACTATTTACTGCACGATTTCTAAACCGTGCCTACTCGCTAACAACCATGGATCTTACTTATCTTGTATTTTTTATTAACGTTTTTTTTCATAAAAAAACGTGTTGCACTTTTAATGTGTTTTATGTTATTAGTAAAATATATATATATATATACGTACTCACCGTACAGGTTTCTGAGGTCGCGAAAACTAGTGTTTTAGATATTTTTTTTAGTTTCCGAATAATAGCAACATGTGCCGCAAATGGGTTAATGAATATGCCAACAAATTCTAAAACTTCACCTGATATTAGAGATGTCAAAATTTTATAGTTTCGGAACCCCAGGATTTTCGGGATCTTGTATTGTAATTAATACCGGGATTTAGATATTCTTTAGATTTCAAAAATTTAACCTACGAAAGTTCACAATATTATTTGGGATATCGTTTTACGCATCAAATCATAATGGTTAAAATTAATTCATAAATAAATAGGCTTCAAACATCGTTGCATAATATTTTCAATTCAAACTAACAATCACATATTTTGAAAAAAATAATATACATTGTATAATAAGACCATAATTTCTTGAAAACCTTTTAATCTATTGTGATCTGATAAGTCAAAGAAATTTCATAACATCCTACTTAAGTGTATGTTCTGCTCTTAATGCTAAGCAACACTCAAAAACTTCAAAAAGTATTCAAACAAGTAAGGAAGCTAAGTTCGGGTGTAACAGAACATTACATACTCAGCTGAGAGCTATGGAGACAAAATAAGGGAAAATAGCCATGTAGGAAAATGAACCTAGGGTAACGCTGGAATGTGTTTGTATTAAAGAGTATTTTAAGAGGCAGTGGACCATAGTTCTATAGGTGGACGCCACTTAGGGATATCGCCATAAAGGTAGACCAGGGCTGAATCTAGAATTGGTTTGTACGATATGGGTGTCAAATGAAAGGTGTTAATAAGTATTTTAAAAGGGAGTGGGCCTTAGTTCTATAGGTGGACGCCTTTTCGCGATAGCGCCATAAAGGTGGTCCAGGGGTGACTCTAGAATGCGTTTGTACATTATGGGTATCAAACGAAAGGTGTTAATGAGTATTTGAGAAGGGAGTGGGCCTTAGTTCTATAGGTGGATGCCTTTTCGAGATATCGCCATAAAGCTGGACCAGGGGTGACTCTAGAATTTGTTTGTACGATATGGGTATCAAATGAAAGGTGTTAACGAGTATTTTAAAAGGGAGTGGGCCTTAGTTCTATAGGTGGACGCCTTTTCGAGATATCGTTATAAAGGTGGACCAGGGTTGACTCTAGAATGCGTTTGTACAATATGGGTATCAAACGAAAGGTGATAATGAGTATTTTAATAGGGAGTGTGCCTCAGTTCTATAGGTGGACGCCTTTTCGAGATATCGCCATAAACGTGGACCAGGGGTGACTCTATAATGTGTTTGTACGATATGGGTATCAAATTAAAGGTATTAATGAGGGTTTTAAAAGGGAGTGGTGGTAGTTGTATATGTGAAGGCGTTTTCGAGATATCGACTAAAATCTGGACCAGGGTGACCCAGACCATCATCTGTCGGATACCGCTAATTTATTTATATATGTAATACCACGAAGAGTATTCCTGCAAAGATTCCAAGGGCTTTTGATCTCGCCCCGCGGGACTTTTTCATTTTATTTTACTTAATATGGAAGGTGCCACATCCATTTTACTAAGCTTTTTTCTTAAGTTATATTTTGCGTCAATAAACCAATACAATTACCATGTTTCATCCCTTTTTTCGTATTTGGTATAGAATTGTGGCATTTTTTTTCATTTTTCGTAATTTTCGATATCGAAAAAGTGGGCGTGGTCATAGTCGGATTTCGGCCATTTTTTACGCCAATACAAAGTGAGTTCAGATAATTATGTGAACTGAGTTTAGTAAAGATATATCGATTTTTGCTCAAGTTATCGTGTTAGCGGCCGAGCGTAAGGACAGACGGACGACTGTGTATAAAAATTGGGCGTGGCTTCAACCGATTTCGCCCTTTTTCACAGAAACCCGTTATCGTCCTAGAACCTAAGACCCTACCAAATTTCACAAGGATTGGTAAATTTTTGTTCGACTTATGGGATTAAAAGTATCCTAGACAAATTAAATGAAAAAGGGCGGAGCCACGCCCATTGTGAAAATTTCTTTTATTTTTGTATTTTGTTGCTCCATATCATTACTGGAGTTGAATGTTCACATAATTTACTTATATACTGTAAAGATATTAGCTTTTTTTTTTAAATTTGACTTTACAAAAATTTTTTTTAAGTGGGCGTGATCGTTCTCCGATTTGGCTAATTTTTATTAAACATACATATAGAAATAGCAGCAACTTTCCTGCCAAATTTCATCATGATATCTTCAACGACTGTCAAATTACAGCTTGCAAAACTTCTAAATTACCTTCTTTTAAAAGTGGGCGGTGCCACGTCCATTGTCCAAAATTTTACAAATTTTCTATTCTGCGTCATACGTTCAACTCACCTACCAAGTTTCATCGCTTTATCCGTCTTTGGTAATGAATTATCGCACTTTTTCAATTTTTCGAAATTTTCGATATCGAAAAAGTGGGCGTGGTTATAGTCCGATATCGTTCATTTTAAATAGTGATCTGAGATGAGTGCCCAAGAACCTACATACCAAATTTCATAAAGATACCTCAAAATTTACTCAAGTTATCGTGTTAACGGGCGGACGGACGGACGGACGGAGATGGCTCAATCAAATTTTTTTCGATACTGATGATTTTGATATATGGAAGTCTATATCTATCTCGATTTCTTTATACCTGTACAACCAACCGTTATCCAATCAAAGTTAATATACTCTGTCAGCTCTGCTCAACTGAGTATAAAAAGTACTACTACTATTGGTTTGTATGTATTCGTATGTATATACATATGTGCACATGCTAAATTAATATTTAGGTAAGCTTTAAAAAGCGGTTTTCTGACGGAACTTCATGTTTCTTAAGAAATTGCTAGAATTTGTATTAAAGGTGAAGTCTCTGAATTTACATCGGAAGCATGCATGATTCAATCACAAGAGGTTTGCTCGACTGAAAATTTGTTTTCACAATTGTAGCCATTTTGCTCCCAAATCGTACTGACATCCGTTAATTGTGTTGTTTCTTTGCGATTTTTCGAAAAATATTAGTAGTAGAAATAGGAAGCAATCAGTTTACAAATAACCGATAAGCATTATTCCTTAGAAAATTTATTTTAATTTTATAATGAATTTATTAACTATGCCATGTTCTATTAGTGTGGCTGAACATAGGTTTTGTGAAAAGTACGGACTCAAAGGAATCGTGCACTTTTTTAAACCTATAAACATACGAAACCTAAAGCAATTCAAAATTCATCGTTCAACGTCAAAAACTCGACTAGTAAATCGATTCACGTAAAAGTGTCATTAATATATAATAGAGATGGCATAACGAAATGTACTCAATGTTAACTTATTCATTCCGTATGTTCGGAACATTCGTCTTCATTTAAGAAATTGGGGAATAGGTTTATATTTGGAATATTATTTATAGACTTATATGATTTATTCGGACCTCGTGAGGTAGTATCAAACGAACGTATTCCGAATATTCTAAATTAACGGTTTATCCAGAACAATTCCATTAATACTTAACGGAAAAGAGCTTTCCGAAATTTCAGACTAAAAAAGGTGAATACTCCCTGTGTAGCAGGACCGCACAAAAGCTTAACTCTTCCGTCAAAGTCAAGGCCGAAATATAAAGTTCGAAGACAATAAGCCATTTCCCTTTTTTTATCAGTTCATTACGGCTGCTAAGTAGAGTATCACTCCATGTCGGCAGCCTGTTCAAAATCGTCTTATCTCAGAATAATTTTCAAAATGTGTCACAAAAACGCCCTATATTAGAATTAGCTTGAAGAACGCCTCATTTCAATGCTTTTCATTAACTCCTTCTTATGTCAAAATGCATGAACTTATGCTCATATGCTTTTGAAACAAATTTTGAGATAGTGTATTTTTGAATACAATTCTAACGTACGGCATTCTTCAACCAAATTCTAAAAGAATAACCAAACCAACATAACTCTTTATCAATTGACGAAATATTTTGTAGAAAATGAATTCTTTCCTCGAAAGCCTGTTTGCATTTACACATTTATTATCACTACTAAAGGTAGTTTTCCACTACAATTTTCGATGAAGCGGATTGAATTATTGCCCGTTTTCCTTACTTCATAAAAGCAACCCGTCCAGATTTTTAAATTTGGGAGTGCCAAAGCTCTGTCATCATTGGAGCATGCATGTTTAGGCAATTGTCAAATAAAAATAAAAAATGTATTCACATAATTTTACACACCAAGCGCACCAGTAGGGAAATGAGTAGGAAATTGGATTTCCTTTATTTCTTATTGTTACTATATAGTAATGTGACAATCACTAAAATTGTACAAAATTATGCCTTTTCGGACAATATTTTATTAAATGATGCAATATTTATTCCAGAAAATAACATAAACATGTCCACTGCCAAGAGTGGGGAAAGGAGTTTATAAGTTTGTTTCATAAACTTCACTCTTACGCCCCGATTCTAGTGTGGTAACAACTTTCTTCACCACGGTAACGAAATCATGTGGCAACTTTTACATCCTTTTGGTATTCTAGGTATTCTACCCGCGAAAGTAGCTGGATAATTTTTTACCCACAAAAGTAGGTGGTTACATCGAAATAACCACACAACAGCTGTTGTTTAGAAAAAGGCAAAACTGAAAAACAAAGAATTGTAAGCGCAAATAAGTAATGATAATAATAACAAAGTTTTTCCTTCTAGCTATACATATTTGTTTACATTATGTACTTTCACAAAATATATTACAATATACCTATGTAGAAACTTATCATGCATAATATGCATATACACATCGTCCCGTTTGTTCGTTAACCTCGTATTAATAAGTGAGACATTTTCAGTAAAGCGAACACGGTTGCCAAACCATGTTTTCATTTGGGACCAAAATTCATCGAAAAAAGTCCAAATCTTTGTTTTATTTTATGAGTATAAAATACAAAATTTTTGGATGTTTCCATATAAAATTTTAGTAAACATAGTGAAGACTTTCCTTTAATTCAAGCTGAACAAACAAATATATGTGCATGCAACCAAAAATGGTACTATATTTTAACATAGGATCAGTCTATGGCTTTCACCAACCAAACGTTCTGGACCTAGTTTTGGTCACAAAGCTCCTGGTTCTAGCATTATGTTGTTGATGGCAATGAACTAAAATGTATAGTTCAGTTAGGTTTTAGTAAGAAACGGTTCAAATTTGCGTTTTGGTGTTGCCGAACTATGTATGTGGAAAACTCAGTAAATCATAAATGAAACTAGGCAATTTTGTTAGTGCTATTTTTATAGATGCTTACTTTTTCCCTTAACGTTTAAACTTAATATCAGCGCCTAGATTCAGTATGTGTGAGTTTTGATCCCAGGCCTCGGGGATTCTGCTAGCACCTACGGAAATATTTTATACAAAACATTTCTTCCGAAATCAAATCTCTTTTGCATTTGCTTCCTTCTGTCTTCTAGTTAAAATATTTCTTGTGCCAAGATCTTAGTTTTCAATTACCTTGCGTGGCTTAACACCACAATAGTCCTGGAATTCCTTGAACTCATTGAGCTGGGTGAGAAAGATTTAAATATTAACGTGCCAAAGGAGAAGTAATGCATAGAATTTGTTTGTATAAGTTTTGAAAGTGTTACGCTCATGGCAGAGTGCTCGCTATAAGCTATGCTAGGCGAGAAGCAATTTTGATTTTCCTGTATTTTACGTAGTGTTGTATAACCGATCGAAATATCTAGCCGTTATTAATATTATTATAAAACAAAAGTTTTTTTGATTAGTCGGTTATTTCATCAACAATTAACGACAATGTGTTTGCCAACACTTTTTAATACCTGGCATAAATTATATCCTAGGTGAAATGTTATTGTTCTGGTACACTTTATCGACTGAGCAATTTTTTATGGCGAGAGTTCCATTGAAGTAAATTCGAAATTATATGGGGGCTAACGAAAGTGTGGCGAATTTTTGGGCAATATTGTGAATTTTTACCTGAGTGAAAAAGAAAAAAGTACCAATCGTGGCTACTGTCTAAAAATGATCAAAATTGAAGAAAAGGGACCAGCGGACCAAATGGGGTAGGAAGGGACAGTTTTTGGACCAAATGGGCCAAAGTGGCAACCGCGAAAGCGAAGAAAACTACCTTTCAAATTTCTCCACAGGCACTGGTGAGTTTTTCGGTGATGACAGCGTTACCACTTGGGCCAGAATCGCGGATAAAAGAACTGGTAACGATATTCGGTTACATAATGTTCTGGATATTATTTTACCAGTAACGCTCAGAATCGGGGCGTTAAAGTGAACAATTGAAGTTTAAGCACTTCCGCGGCATTATTTTTACAATTTTTTTTTTGCATACTGACGGCCCCACCGTACACATTATTTCTGCTTAACCGTTTCCCCAACATTTTTTTTTTTTCAGAAAAATAAACGTACTTATTCTCAGTACTAAGAAGTTGTTTTCATGATATAAATCAAATTATAAAATTATGTTTCTTAGTGTACGTTTTAGCACCACCAATTAAAGGAGGTAAAGGATTCAAGTTTTCTACTACTTCCTTTTTAAACGATCCCATCAAGTAAATGGAGCATTTTAGAAAAATTTTCTTTTGAGCAAGAAGTGTTCAGAACGGAAAGAGTTTTTTTTTATATTTTTTTCTTATGAAAGTTGTGACAGCTCACTGCCCTCAAGTCTTCCAATGAAACCAAGCTAATCCTGTTCATACCGAGTCGTTGTAAAGCAATGGTTTTTTATCCCTCGAAATCTAAAACTGCTCAGCTACAGAGGAAACCTCATCAGCTAAGTAAAATAAATGCCGTATTAGTAATTAATATACATACATATAATGGATAGAATTAGTAGAAAATGAATTTAATACGTTAATGAATACAGTTAGTTACTATTAAGAGAGGAAAGAACATACACAAATAGCGGAAGGTCTCATTTAATTCAAAATTTGTTCTACAATATTTTAGTTAGATAGGTTTAAGATGTCTTGAATGCCGAGAAGGGACATTAAAGTTGTTTATTTCGCTCAACAGGAATGAGGTAGAGACCGAACCATTTAGTAATTTAATCATAAATACAATTCCAAGCATTTGCATACGACTAGCAAGGAAATCTCTTAAGAAGAAAATTGTTTAGTTCAGAACCTAAATATTTATATCTATTTTACACGGCCACCCCAATGCATAATTCATTTAGTTGCACATATGTATTTACATAAATATACTGTCATGTATTGCTAACACGCATGCATACAACCTCATATTGTCACTCACACATATAAGCAGCATAACACGGATAACTGAGTTTTCCATCGGATAACAAATATCCCTTGGAAAACCCCCGCACGATCTCCGGTCCGACATAATGGAGATCATTTTCTTGTTTTCTGTTCTATTTCAACCACGGAGGAAGAAAGTCGCTGCTGCTGTCACGCCACATACCAAAGGTAAAATATTGTACTAAATTAATACAAAATAAACTAATTATTGTCATTATTACTTATACAAATATTTGCCTTTTTATTCCCTTTTCCATATATATACATATATTCTCCGTGCTACCACGCACCGTGCGAGAATATACATTGGTCCTGTCTCACCGAGAGAAATTTTATAAGCGACCAGAGCAGATACAGTCCACATCACAGAAAAGGCATTTTACCATTATTAATTTTGGGCAATAACACTTCAACACAAGACCTTCGAGAACTTTTAATCTCAACACTCAAGACCTTCGAGATTTTTGGCACAAAACAACAAGACCTTCGAGAATTTTTAACAACATTCCAACAAAAACCACCACCACAACAAAGAAAGCGGCAAAAACAACGCAACAACAAAAAAAGCTACGTGGTTACATATTCTAGCGCACAGTGACAAATATTTTTTTTAAAGTGAATTGTGTTCATACGGTCTTTTGTCTATCAGCTATATCCCCCCCACCCTCGGTAAGGTATAGCTGACACAGCTCAAGGTAACATAGGGTAGTTTTTTCCAAATAAGTTTTCTTTTAATACTGCACTATTTTCTGGTTCACATAACCACACTTTCCTTTGGATACTTCAATTTTGTTTATTTTCAACAAAAACAACACTACACTTTATTTTATGTGCTTAAGTACCCAACAAAAAATTCAGGGGTACTTGCACGGTGACAAATAATTTTGTTTAGAGTGAATTGTGTTCATACGGCCTTTTGTCTCTCAGCTATATCCCCCCACCCGCGGTAAGGTATAGCTGACATTGCTTAAGGTAACATAGTGCAGTTTTTTTCAAGCAAATTTTGTTTTAAATTGAAACTGCACTCTTTTCTGTTTCACATAACCATACTTCCATTTGGGTACTTCAGTGTTGTTAATTTTCAACAATAACAAAAACACACTGTTTTATGTGCATAAGTACCCAACAAAAAAATCACTGGTACTTGTAACTGTTGAATTTTTTCTTATTTTATCTTACACTTTCCCTTATTTTTCACTTTTGCATATTTGCTTTGATTTTGCTCATAAAATATTTGTCACTATCACTACGAAGTCTATTTATTTTGTTGAAATACATATAAATACAAACAATTCATTTATTCATGTCAAATTTGGGTGGCGAACCTGCGAACATATTTAATTTACACTGAAACAAATATAAGTTCATATTAGAAAAATTTTTCTCAATTATGACGGTGTTAATTAATTTGCGTTGCTGGGTCATATAGGTAGTTGCTATTTTTTTTGCTAATTAAATTTAAAGTACACATTAAATTGCCTTAATTTCTGTATTGTATTCATATACAAAAATGGAATCCTTCATACAAAAAGCAGAAGCGATTTTGGAATTCGAAACGGATTTCACCGATCAACCCACAGCTGACCACTACATAATCTCCCTCAGTATTCAGCATGGTGAATTTAAAATTATGTGGGAAAAGCTAAGGGCTGCATATGAAGAAGCTACCGCCTCAACTCAGGGGCTGCAAGCAAAAGAACTTTCTTCAATTAAAAAGAAATATAAACCGTCATACCAACCGTATGTACGATGCTTGACTGCAATGGGTAAGTTGTCTGACAAGTTACCCAAAGGCACCAAGGAGCCTGAAGCTCCAACCACCCGAACACACAATATAGGTCTTCCTCCGTGCGATACAGCTGTGTTTAAGGGTGACTATTTGTCGTGGCCAACATTCCGAGATATGTTCACGGCCATTTACATATCGAACAAGGACCTTGCCCCAATTGAGAAATTATTCCATCTTAATCAAAAAACTCAAGGGGAAGCCAACGATATTGTAAGCAATGCACCTGTTACTAATGAAGGTTTTGATATTGCCTGGAAGAGTTTAACTGAAAGGTATGAAAATAAGCGTAGTTTAGTGAAGGCTCAACTCAACACCGTCTTCGGCATAAAGCCCGTAGATTTTGATTGTGGTAAATCAATAAAGGATTTACAATTAAAATTTAATAATTGTATGACATCATTAAAAGGTCGTAAAATAGATCTGTGGGACGCCCTCTTTGTACACCAGTGTGCTGAAAAATTGCCCGAAAGCAGCCTCTCGCTTTCGGAACAGTCTTTGGGGAACAAGACAGAGAGAGCTAAATGGGAGGACATGAATAAATTTCTTTCTGGCCGATTTCTTGCGTTGGAAAACGTGTCTGGCAATAGAGGCAATAAGACTTCAAAAAGTTTTAGGCCTCATATTAGAAAACCAACTTCTGAACCCCAACAAAAAAAGGTTGGCAGCTTCCAAACAAGCGTCAAGAAATTTAATTGTAACATGTGTCACACAAATGAGCATAAACTACGAAAGTGCACGAAATTCCTTAAACTTTCACCTGCTCGTAGAGTCGATTTTATTAAGGGCAATAATAGCTGCCTGATTTGTTTATCGTCTGGACATACTGTGTCGAAATGTACAAGGTCATACAACTGCAGCACTTGTCATTCTCGACACAATACGCTCCTACATATACAAAAAATTCAACAAAAGACAGCAGCGCATGCAAAGCATTCATCAACATAAAAACAGGCTAGGGAGAGACAAAATTCAAAGTCCCATGAGAAGCAAGTCTCTAATGTGCAATCTTGTCATGCGCATACAACCACAGGTGTACTGTTAGGCACTGCTCGTGTCAACATTAATTACTATAATACCAATTTTTCAGCTAGAGCCCTAATTGACTCTGGTTCTAAGTGCTCGTTCATAACCGAACGTCTTAAACGTCGAATTAACCTGCCATCCAAGAAAATTCGCGCTCCAGTTTCCGGTATTACCAACGCATTCTCTGCACAGATCAAGGAATCTTGTTCAATAGAGTTGCGGTCCGTAGTTGACCCATTATTCTCTTTGAACGCAACGGCCCTTGTCCTGCCTCAACTAACAGGGAATCTTCCAACGTGCCAGATCAACGCGATGACAAAGCAATCATTCCCAGATCTCGAGGTGGCAGATAAAAGATTCTTTGTAAATGAGCAAGTGGATCTAATTCTCGGAGGGGACATTTACCCTCAAATAATTCTGAACGGATTGCAGAGCCTTCTGGGAGCTCGAAGAACTCCCAAAAAACAAACGTCTAAATCCAGACGAACAATACTGCGAGGAGTTGTATAGAAATACAACCACAAGGGATAATACAGGGAAATATACTGTCTCACAACCATTTAAACGGGAATTTCCATCAAACATCTCTCTAGGACCATCTCTTAAAAGAGCCTGCTCTCAGTTCTTCCGGAACGAGACACGCCTCGCAAAAAATCCTACCCTACAAACGGAGTACAATCGAGTTGTGACCGAATACGAGGAATTAGGACAAGGATCAACAGCATCGTGCCACCAGACTCCTCTGACCATTATTTCCTACCTCATCACGCCGTAATCAAGGAAGAAAGTACCTCCACGGAAGTTCGCGTTGTTTTTAACGCATCTAGTCCGACTCCAAACGGAGTAAGCCTGAACAACGTTCTTTATACGGGTCCTACCCTACAAGCAGACTTGACGATTCTCATTCTTCGCTGGAGACTATAAAAATACGTCTTCAACAGCGATATTGAGAAAATGTACCGACAAATTAAGGCACATCCGAACCAAACCAAATACCAGCGCATAGTATTCCGTAATAGCTCTGAAAGCCCTATCAGTCTTTACGAATTAAAGACTGTGACATTCGGGGTTAACTGTGCTCCTTATCTAGCAATAAGGACACATTTACAATTGGCAAAGGACGTCGAAGACACCTCTCCAATTGCATCCACAATACTAAGAGAATACATGTATGTGGATGATATTCTTGCTGGTGGACACTGCATCCAATCATCAATTTCTGCCAGAAATCAAATATCTCAAGCACTGCAATCAGCCGGCTTTCCACTAAGAAAATGGACAGCCAATTCCGACCAAATACTAAAGGATATCCCTAAACAACATCTCCTTAACAAAGATTTCCTGAAGTTCGAAGACACAAGTTCAGTGAAGGCACTAGGAATCAGGTGGAATGCATATGAGTTTTACTTCATCGCAAAACCAATGGAAAATTGCTACACTTTAACCAAAAGAGCGATATTATCGGCAATCGCTTAACTGTCCGACCCATTAAGATGGCTTGCTCCAATAGTAGTTGTAGCCAAAATAATCATGCAAAACATTTGGCTTGAAGGTACAAAATGGTATGAAGATGTATCACCAACTATTAGGAAACGTTGGAACACCTTTATGGAAAAGTATCATGAAATTAATAACATTCGGATACCGTGATGGACACACTTTTCTCCAACCAACAATGTGGAAATACACGGTTTCTGCGACGCATCGGAGAAAGCGTATGCTGCGGCAATATACCTCCGCGTCGAATCAAACGACCAAGTTCAAATCAATTTGCTATTGGCGAAAACTAAAGTAGCTCCTGTAAAAACTTTCACCCTTCCCCGATTAGAGTTATGTGGAGCAGTGCTACTCGCCGAAATGATGGAAACATTAGCAGAAAATCTCAATTTAGGGAACGCAAAAACATATTTATGGACCGATTCCACGATTATACTGGCTTGGATACGAAAGCCCCCTTCTTCGTGGTCAACTTTCGTAGCACACCGTATCACGAAAATCGTCGAAAAGGCCGGAAAGGATAATTGGAGTCATGTGGATTCGGGATCAAATCCAGCCGATATGGCTAGCAGAGGGCTCCCAGCACATGAACTGGTCAACAATTCCTTGTGGTGGCAGGGACCTTCTTGGTTACAAGAAGACATCTCAAAATGGCCTACACAAGATATCAGGCATGCTTAACGAAACACAACCATCGAGGAGAAACGAGTGCAAGCACATGCAGTAACGACCAACACGGATTTTGATATTCTGGATAGATTTTCGAACCTACCCAGAGCCTTTAGGGTGATATCTTATGTCTTGAGATTTCTCGAAAGAACTCATCCAAAGACAAAAGATAATTTTAATAAAACGTCGTATCTGGTTTCATCAGATGAAATCGAAATCGCTACGCAACGCTTAGTTAAGATGTCACAGCAACAGTTTTATCCCACCGAATACAAAAATCTGAAGTCAGGCAAGCTAGTAGATTGTAAAAGCGAAGTGCTTCCTCTTGACCCTTTCTTAGACAAGTATGGCATTATAAGGACTGGTGGTCGCATCCCCGCGGCTCTAGACCTACCATACAACGAACGCCATCCAATCATCCTATCTTACACATGCAAATTTTTTCGCCTTTTAGTTCAGTTTATCCATGAAATCTCTTTACATGGAGAAAATCAACTAATGTATAGGCTTATTAGGAACCAATACTGGATTGCTAGGGTTACAAATATGATAAAGTCCATCATTCACAATCGTAAGGTCTGCACAATCTATAAAAAACGTGTACAAACCCAACTTATGGGTAACCTTCGCAAGGAACGCGCCACATTTTCCCGATCATTTACTAATTCAGGGGTAGATTTTGCAGGACCATCCGACATAAAAAGTTATAGAGGTAGAGGGTGTCGAATTTCGAAAGGTTAGTCTGTCTGTTTGCTTTACTACGGAAGCCATACATTTGGAAGCCACAACCGACCTTAGCACCCAATCCTTTCTTGCGGCATTTTCCAGATTTATCGCCAGGCGAGGATTTCCGAAAAATATATATTCCGACAATGGGACTAACTTTGATTCGCGTGAGAACATATTGTCTAAATATGCTCATCAACTTCTGCAATGGCATTTCATCCCTACTGCCTCCCCTCATAAGGGAGGTCTGTGGGAAGCAGGAGTAAAAAGTTTCAAAAGCCACTTTCGAAAAGTGGCAGGTAGGTATAAATATACCTTTGACGAATTCACAACCCTACTTTGTCGAATAGAGGCTTGCCTCAACTCGCGACCATTAAGTCCAGCGTCGAACGAATCGACCGACTTAGAACCCTTAACCCCGGGTCATTTCCTGGTAGGCGGACATCTTCTCGCCCCTCCAGAAATAGATTCCAATGAGAATCCTACCTCCATAGTCAATAGGTGGCATAAATTAAAAGATTTGCATCAAACCTTTTGCAAAAGATGGAAAAGAGAATACCTCTTAGAAATGCAAAATCGAGTTAAATGGAAACACCCGAACGCAAACATCAAAATAGGGGATTTCGTCGTCGTGAAAGACGACAATGTAGCTCCAAACGAATGGAGACTTGGAAGAGTGGTCAAACTCCACCCGGGAATAGACGAGCTTGTACGAGTTGTCAACATCACGACTGAAAAAGTTCAAATTACAAGGCCCTTGGCCAAACTGGTTCTACTTCCACCAGCCAATGAAACAAGTGGAGAGGCATCCACCGATGACCAAACCGATCCTTAAATCAGGACATTCCACTTCTTTAGAATAGGTAATGCCACTTCTAAATATCGGCGTACAAAATAAAAACATTTATTTCAAAATTAAAAAGCAAAAGTCAACAGGGTGCAGAAACGAAGTCTATGAAAACTAAAAACGAAATCCCTGAAAAATAACCTATATCCCCTGCGAAAACATATATAAAATACATAAACTAACTACCAAACTAACTACAAGCACATTACCACGTACAAACGTTCAGTAGCCGCAGGGAAATACATTCATTTAGTCATTTGGGTTCTTTTTCTTCCGTTTAAAAATCCTTTTCAGCCATCTGTTCCTAAATATAAAAGGGTTTAATATTGTTTCAGGCAAATAACTGTCCAACTACAATAACTTGACAAAGCTTTGGTTAACACAACCTGCATAATTCATTACCACGTTAATTTATCATGTTAAGTCAAGTTGGTGTAATTGGCCTAACTACATAAGAAATCTAAACCGCAAAAAAAAAATCATATTATATCCATCCGCATGCGGGTATAATTAGTAGATATCAACCGATATCATTAAAACTACTCAATCAAGAGTATAAATAATGCCTAGCATTGCGTTTTATACAATGGTTCTTAACCATTGCATTAAATAATTAGTGTAGTGTAATTTTACAACACACTAACGAAAAAATACAGATTTTCATTTACTACGTCAATGGAAATAAATAAAATCCATATTTGTAATCAGTACATTTCTTTTTTCCAATAATAACATTTTTTTTAGTTTAAGTGCTTTCTCTTATTTCTCATAATAACTCACAACATTATTTGTGAGGTATTTGAGACAAGCAAAAGCACAACAAAATTGCAATTAACTTTGCATAAAACCAACTTATCGCTTTTGCGATCATTTCAGGCTTTTTTAGCCCCAAAAACTAGAAAAAGGAACACTTAAATTCATCTTACTCTAGTCCGGGACATAATTGGCATGTCTTCTATGTCGATGGTCACCTTCTTCGTTGATTGGCAAAACCTCTAAAACCACCAATACTCCGGCGTGCAATTACGTGTACTGCACAAGGACTTCATATTAATTTGCATAATCTGGAATGAAAAGAAAACAAGAAGTTATTAAATTGATTAATTTAACACAAATTATACAATTTTACAACCATCATCATGTTTATTATGTAATGACATTCTTCTTCTTCCATTTGTCATTCTTTCATTCTCTTTCACTTAACACTTCAATTTCGCCGTGTGGTGTTGCCATATCAACAAAACAAATGAACACCAATTTTCAGTATGCGTATTCCCGAGGCGCACCACAGGAACCAATTGTTTTTCTTTCATCAATATTCAAAATCAAATGTTTCATGAATATTTTACTGAATCTTTTTGGAAAAATAACCACGAATGGCAAAAGAAATGGGAAAAAACGCGAAAAGTTAAGAATGACTTACAATTAAAAATTATTTAGCAAGAGTTTTTGTCGAATACTACAAAAACTAGGCTGAAATGCGAAACTTTTCTTGGGTGGCAGGAATCTTGTGACAAAAGTAGTCACAAAATAAAAATAAAGCTACAAACTTTCGATCATATTCGAAATAACAAATTTTTCGGTCGTAGTTCAAATTACAAGTTTTCGGCCTTAGCACAGAAAGTGGAGTTGCCAGCCACATATAGGCATGTTAGAGGGTCAATATAATTTGACGAAATAACTCAAAATTATTGAAGCGTTCGCCACCCAACCAATATTCATTTAAAACAAGTAAGGAAGGTTAAGTTCGGGTGTAACCGAACATTACATACTCAGTTGAGAGCTATGGTGACAACATAAGGGAAAATAACCATGTAGGAAAATGAACCGAGGAAAACCCTGGAATGTGTTTGTATGACATGCGTATCAAATGAAAGGCATTAAAGGTATTTTATGAGGGAGTGGGCCATAGTTCTACAGGTGGACGCCATTTAGGGATATAGCCATAAAGGTGCATCAGGGTTGACTCTAGAATGCGTTTGTACGATATGGGTATCAAATGAAAGATGTTAATGAGTATTTTAAAAGGGAGTAATCCTTAGTTCCATAGGTGGACGCCGTTTCGAGATATCGCCATAAAGGTGGGCCAGGGGTGACCCTAGAATTTGTTTGTACAATATGGGCATCAAACGAATGGTGTTAATGAGTATCTTAAAAGGGAGTGGGCCTTAGTTCTATAGGTGGATGCCGTTTCGAAATATCGCCATAAAAGTGGACCAGGGGTGACTCCAGAATGTGTTTGTACGATATGGGTATCAAATTAAAGGTATTAATGAGGGTTTTAAAAGGGAGTGGTGGTTGATGTATAGGTGGTCGCATTTTCGTGATATCGCCATAAAGGTGGACCAGGGGTGACCCTAGAATTTGTTTGTACAATATGTGTATCAAAAGAAAGGTGTTAATGAGTATTTTAAAAGGGAGTAATCCTTAGTTCGATAGGTGAACGAGATATCGCCATAAAGGTGGACCAGGGGTGACTCTAGAATGCATTTGTACGATATGGGTATCAAATGAAAGGTGTTAATGAGTATTTTAAAAGGGAGTAATCCTTAGTTCCATAGATGGACGCCGTTTCGAGATATCGCCGTAAAGGTGGCCAGGGGTGACCCTAGAATTTGTTTGTACAATGTGGGCAACGAAAGGTGTTAATGAGTATTTTAAAAGGGAGTGGGCCTTAGTTCTATAGGTGGACGCCGTTTCGAAATATCGCCACAAAGGTGGACCAGGGGTGACTCTAGAATGTGTTTGTACGATATGGGTATCAAATTAAAGGTATTAATGAGGGTTTTAAAAGGGAGTGGTGGTTGATGTATAGGTGGTCGCATTTTCGTGATATCGCCATAAAGGTGGACCAGGGGTGACCCTAGAATTTGTTTGTACAATATGTGTATCAAAAGAAAGGTGTTAATGAGTATTTTAAAAGGGAGTAATCCCTAGTTCGATAGGTGAACGAGATATTGCCATAAAGGTGGAGCAGGGGTGACCCTAGAATTTGTTTGTACAATATGGGTATCAAAAGAAAGGTGTTAATGAGTTTTTTAAAAGGGAGTAATCCTTAGTTCCATAGGTGGACGCCGTTTCGGGATATCGCCATAAAGGTGGGCCAGGGGTGACTCTAGAATTCGTTTGTGCAATATGGGTATCAAACAAAAGGAGTTAGTGAGTATTTTAAAAGGAAGTGGGCCTTCGTTCTATAGGTGGTCGCCTTTTCGAGATATCGCCATAAAGGTGGACCAGGGGTGACTTTAGAATATGTTTGTACGATATGGGTATCAAATGAAAGGTGTTAATGAGTATTTTAAAAGGGCGTGGGGCTTAGTTCTATAGGTGGACGCCTTTTCGAGATATCGCCATAAAGGTGGACCAGGGGTGACTCTAGAATGAGTTTGTACGATATGGGTATCAAATTAAAGGTATTAATGAGAGTTTTAAAAGGCAGTGGTGGTAGTTGTATATGTGAAGGCGTTTTCCAGATATCGACCAAAATGTGGACCAGGGTGACCCAGAACATTATCTGTTGGATACCGCTAATTTATTTATATATGTTATACCTGCCAAGATTTTAAGGGTTTTTTATTTCGCCCTGCAGAACTTTTTCATTTTCTTCTACTTAATATGGTAGGTGTCACAACCATTTTATAAAGTTTTTTCTAAAGTTATATTTCGCGTCAATAAAACAATCCAATTACCTTACCATGTTTCATCCCTTTTTTCGTATTTGGTATAGAATTATGGCATTTTTCGTAATTTTCGATATCGAAAAAGTGGGCGTGGTCATAGTCGGATTTCGTTCATTTTTCATACCAAGATAAAGTGAGTTCAAGTAAGCACGTCAACTAAGTTCATTAAAGATATGTCGATTTTTGCTGAAGTTATCGTGTTAACGGCCGAGCGGAAGGACAGACGTACGACTGTGTATAAAAACTGGGCGTGGCATCAACCGATTCCCCCCCTTTTCACAGAAAACAGTTAACGTCATAAAATCTATGCCCCTACCAAATTTCAAAAGGATTGGTTAATTTTTGTGCGACTTATGGCGTTAAAAGTATCCTAGACAAATTAAATGAAAAAGGGCGGAGCCACGCCCATTTTGAAATTTTCTTTTATTTTTGTATTTTGTTGCACCACATCATTACTGGAGTTTATTGTTGACATAATTTACTTATATACTGTAAAGATATTAAATTTTTTGTTAAAATTTTACTTAAAAAAAATTTTTTTTTTTAAAGTAGGCGTGGTCCTTCTCCGATTTTGCTAATTTTAATTAAGCGTACATATAGTAATAGAAGTAACGTTCCTGCCAAATTTCATTATGATATTTTCAACAACTGCCAAATTACAGCTTGCAAAATTGTAAATTACCTTCTTTTAAAAGTGGGCGGTGCCACGCCCGTTGTCCAAAATTTTACTAATTTTCTATTTTGCGTCATAGGTTCAACTCATCTACCAAGTTTCGTCGCTTTATCTGGCCACCGTGGTGTGATGGTAGCGTGCTCCGCCTATCACACCGTATGCCCTGGGTTCAACTCCCGGGCAAAGCAACATCAAAATTTTAGAAATAAGATTTTTCAATTAGAAGACAATTTTTCTAAGCGGGGTCGCCCCTCGGCAGTGTCTGGCAAGCGCTCCGATTGTATTTCTGCCATGAAAAGCTCTCAGTGAAAACTCATCTGCCTTGCAGATGCCGTTCGGAGTCGGCATAAAACATGTAGGTCCCGTCCGGCCAATTTGTAGGGAAAAATCAAGAGGAGCACGACGCAAATTGGAAGAGAAGCTCGGCCTTAGATCTCTTCGGAGGTTATCGCGCCTTACATTTATTTTTTTTTTTTATCGCACTTTTTCGGTTTTTCGAAATTTTCGATATCGAAAAAGTGGGCGTGGTTATAGTCCGATTTCTTTCATTTTAAATAGCGATCTGAGATGAGTGCTCAGGAACCTACATACCAAATTTCATCAAGATACCTCAAAATTTACTCAAGTTATCGTGTTAACGGACGGAGGGACGGACGGACGGACGGACGGACGGACATGGCTCAATCAAATTTTTTTTCGATCCTGATTATTTTGATATATGGAAGTCTATATCTCTCTCGATTCCTTTATATATGTACAACCAACCGTTATCCAATCAAACTTAATATACTCTGTGAGCTCTGCTCAACTGAGTATAATAAAACATTCTATTAAAATTGCAACCAAAAATAACAAAATAAATCCAATCTGGCACGGATACCCGTCCTTTCCGTCTGGCTATAACCTTAAATCTCATAAAGTTAAAATCTGGAACGGAGGCTTGGCCTCTTTGTCCAGATGGAAAATAATCTTACAATCGTCGAAATCTGCAACGGAGACATGCTCTCTTCGTCCAGACTACGAAAAACTCGAAATCCAAACAAGGTTTATACTAATAAAGTGCGTTTAATTGTAACCCGTTCTTGTTTTCAGCTTTAATATGTTGCTTATAGTCTTCCTATAGCGGCCTCTATTATCGATGAAGCCAACACATGTTTGTTCAAAATAAACAAAAAATTAAATCTAGTGTTTAAGTACTACTGTGCGTGACAGCTGAAGCATGGAATTCCTCCCACAGATGTTGCTTACCGCAAGGGGCCGGCATGTTTAGGTCAGAACCTAAATATATATATCTATTTTACACGGCCACCCCAATGCATAATTCATTTAGTTGCACATATGTATTTACATAAATACACTGTCATGTATTGCTAACACGCATGCATACAACCTCATATTGTCACTCACACATATAAGCAGCTAACACGGGTAACTGATTTTTCCATCGGAATAAAAATATCCCTTGGAAAACCCCCGCACGATCTCCGGTCTGACACAACGGAGATCATTTTCTTGTTTTCTGTTCTATTTCAACCACGGAGGAAGAAAGTCGCTGCTGCTGTCACGCCACATACCAAAGGTAAAATATTGTACTAAATTAATACAAAATAAACTAATTATTGTCATTATTACTTATACAAATATTTGCCTTTTTATTCCATTTCCAAATTACTGCACCATATTCTAATATCGGCCTTACTAATGTTGCAAAAAGAGCTTTAGTAATGTACGGGTCGCTGAATTCTTTATACCATGGATTTATAAACGCCAAAACACCTCTAGCCTTATTAACAGTTGCAGTAATATGAAGGTTGAAATTAAGTTTATTGTCCATATTAACCCCAACGTCTATAAAAGTGTATACATACCTGTTCAAGTTTATAATTGTTAAGAGTGTAGGAAGCTGTCTAAAGTAATCTACATAAATTTTCACTTTTTAAGATTAAGTGGCATATAGTTGTTGGTGCACCAATTGAGCAATGTGTCCAAATCTGATTGTAAAAGAGACCTTTCTTCGCTTGACGCATAGGATAAAAAAAATTTTACATCTTCCTTTGCAAGAGAAAAACAAATTATTATTATTAACTTATTTCTTTGGGCGAAATCCAAAATTTCCTTGCTAACATATTCTTGGAAAGACACGGCGATATATATTGTATGAGCAATAACGTTTCCAATTGAGTATGCAGTCCAATATTGTGCTTATGTCATTTAATGAAATTTTTTTATTTTTGTATATTTTTTTGTTTGTGACAATAGAAAAAACATCGCCATCCAGACACAGTGTAGCATTTTCAACAAACATGAAATGTAAAAAAAGCTTATAGCCAGCTAACGTGATTAAAAGTAAAATAGACTTACACTATTAATAAAAAATTACGTTGTTGTCATGCGAATTTCATCTTTTTATATGAACAAATTTTCAAAATGTCTTCAAAACGATAGAGGTCATATTTTGCATTAAAAAAGTGGTAAATTCCGATACCATTAGCTGCCAAAACTTTCTAAATTTTCAAAACTATTGCAGCGGCTCCAAGAAAACAAAAAAAAAAAATTGTTTTTATAAATAATAATCTGTACAAAATCCCCCTTTCTCCTTGGTTTTATCCCCCTGATGCCTTTATTCTATTTGTACGAAACGCAATGGGAAGCTTAGTCAATGCTCAGAGACATTACACCCCTAGATCTGCCCCCAGCGGGTTAGGGGGTCAGAATATACCCGCGGTAGGTATGCCTGTCGTAAAAGGCGACTAAAATACCAGATTCAAGGGGCTATGTAGCGCAACCCTTCAGGTTGCCAGCACAATATATAGCTTCTCCAAACCCAATTGTCAACCTCACCTATCCGCGGCGAATACTGTTTCACTAAGATACGAGGCTCTGGCGACCCCAAGCTCTTCATGGAACTTGGGGATGGGGAGGGAGAGAAGGCCTGAAGGTTTAACGTGGCCATATAAATCGTTCCCGAGATTGTCGGGCTAGCAGCTTAACTGTTTTCGGCTGTATTCTTACAGGCCGTGCAGATGCTCAAGAGCAAACAAACCGAATAGTCTCTTACTACAGTGACTTATCATTGGATAAACTATCCGCCTTCTGGGAGCTCGAAGAACTCCCAAAAAACAAACGTCTAAATCCAGACGAACAATACTGCGAGGAATTGTATAGAAATACAACCACAAGGGATAATACAGGGAAATATACTGTCTCACAACCATTTAAACGGAATTTCCATCAAACATCTCTCTAGGACCATCTCTTAAAAGAGCCTGCTCTCAGTTCTTCCGGAACGAGACACGCCTCGCAAAAAATCCTACCCTACAAACGGAGTACAATCGAGTTGTGACCGAATACGAGGAATTAGGACATATGTCAAGGATCAACAGCATCGTGCCACCACACTCCTCTGACCATTATTTCCTACCTCATCACGCCGTAATCAAGAAAGAAAGTACCTCTACGGAAGTTCGCGTTGTTTTTAACGCATCTAGTCCGACTGCAAACGGAGTAACGACGTTCTTTATACGGGTCCTACCCTACAAGCAGACTTGACGATTCTCATTCTTCGCTGGAGACTATAAAAATACGTCTTCAACAGCGATATTGAGAAAATGTACCGACAAATTATGGTACATCCGAACCAAACCAAATACCAGCGCATAGTATTCCGTACTAGCTCTGAAAGCCCTATCAGTTTTTACGAACTAAAGACTGTGACATTCGGGGTTAACTGTGCTCCTTATCTAGCAATAAGGACACTTTTACAATTGGCAAAGGACGTCGAAGACACCTTTCCAATTGCATCCACAATACTAAGAGAATACATGTATGTGGATGATATTCTTGCTGGTGGGCACTGCATCCAATCAGCAATTTCTGCCACAGATCAAATATCTCAAGCACTGCAATCAGCCGGCTTCCCACTAAGAAAATGGACAGCCAATTCCGACCAAATACTAAAGGATATCCCTAAACAACATCTCCTTAACAAAGATTTCCTGGAATTCGAAGACACAAGTTCAGTGAAGGCACTAGGAATCAGGTGGAATGCATATGAGTTTTACTTCATCGCAAAACCAATGGAAAATTGCGACACTTTAACCAAAAGAGCGATCTTATCGGCAATCGCTAAACTGTTCGACCCATTAAGATGGCTTGCTCCAATAGTAGTTGTAGCCAAAATAATCATGCAAAACATTTGGCTTGAAGGTACAAAATAGGATGAAGATGTATCACCAACTACTAGGAAACTTTGGAACACCTTTATGGAAAAGTATCATGAAATTAATAACATTCGGATACCGCGCTGGACACACTTTTCTCCAACCAACAATGTGGAAATACACAAAAGATAATTTTAATAGAACGTCGTATCTGGTTTCATCAGATGAAATCGAAATCGCTACGCAACGCTTAGTTAAGATGTCACAGCAACAGTTTTATCCCACCGAATACAAAAATCTGAAGTCAGGCAAGCTAGTAGATTGTAAAAGCGAAGTGCTTCCTCTTGACCCTTTCTTAGACAAGTATGGCATTATAAGGACTGGTGGTCGCATCCGCGCGGCTCTAGACCTACCATACAATGAACGCCATCCAATAATCCAGGCATGCTTAACGAACGAAACGATATCATTTCGTTACGATAATCAACGTTAATAAACGAAACGAAGTCATTTCGTTTCGTTTATTAACGTTAAGAACGACAAATTAACGTTAATTTGACGATCTTAACGTTAATAAACGAAACGAAGTGACTTCGTTTCGTTTATTAGCGTTGATTATCGTAACGAAATGATATCGTTTCGTTCGTTAAGCATGCCTGCAATAATCATATCTTACACATGCAAATTTTCTCGCCTTTTAGTTCAGTTTATCCATGAAATCTCTTTACATGGAGAAAATCAACTAATGTTTAAGCTTATTAGGACCCAATACTGTATTCCTAGGGTTAAAAATATGATAAAGTCCATCATTCACAATCGTAAGGTCTGCACAATCTATAAAAAACGTGTACAAACCCAACTTATGGGTAACCTTCCCAAGGAACGCACCACATTTTCCCGATCATTTACTAATTCAGGGGTAGATTTTGCAGGACCATTCGACATAAAAAGTTATAGAGGTAGAGGGTGTCGAATTTCGAAAGGTTATGTCTGTCTGTTTGCTTTACTACGAAAGCCATACATTTGGAAGCCACAACCGACCTTAGCACCCAATCCTTTCTTGCGGCATTTTCCAGATTTATCGCCAGGCGAGGATGTCCGAAAAATATATATTCCGACAATGGGACTAACTTTGATTCGCGTGAGAACATATTGTCTAAATATGCTCATCAACTTCTGCAATGGCATTTCATCCCTACTGCCTCTCCTCATAAGGGAGGTCTGTGGGAAGCAGGAGTAAAAAGTTTCAAAAGCCACTTTCGAAAAGTGGCAGGTAGGTATAAATATACCTTTGACGAATTCACAACCCTACTTTGTCGAATAGAGGCTTGCCTCAACTCGCGACCATTAAGTCCAGCGTCGAACGAATCGACCGACTTAGAACCCTTAGCCCCTGGTCATTTCCTGGTAGGCGGACATCTTCTCGCCCCTCCAGAAATAGATTCCAATGAGATTCCTACCTCCATAGTCAATAGGTGGCGTAAATTAAAAGATTTGCATCAAACCTTTTGCAAAAGATGGAAAAGAGAATACCTCTTAGAAATGCAAAATCGAGTTAAATGGATACACCCGAACGCAAACATCAAAATAGGGGATTTCGTCGTCGTGAAAGACGACAATGTAGCTCCAAACGAATGGAGACTTGGAAGAGTGGTCAAACTCCACCCGGGAGCAGACGAGCTTGTACGAGTTGTCGACATCACGACTGAAAAAGGTCAAATTACAAGGCCCTTGGCCAAACTGGTTCTACTTCCACCAGCCAATGAAACAAGTGGAGAGGCATCCACCGATGACCAAACCGATCCTTAAATCAGGACATTCCACTTCTTTAGAATAGGTAATGCCACTTCTAAATATCGGCGTACAAAATAAAAACATTTATTTCAAAATTAAAAAGCAAAAGTCAACAGGGTGCAGAAACCAAGTCTATGAAAACTAAAAACGAAATCCCTGAAAAATAGCCTATATCCCCAGCGAAAACATATATAAAATACATAAACTAACTACCAAACTAACTACAAGCACATTACCACGTACAAACGTTCAGTAGCCGCAGGGAAATACATTCATTTAGTCATTTGGGTTCTTTTTCTTCCGTTTAAAAATCCTTTTCAGCCATCTGTTCCTAAATATAAAAGGGTTTAATATTGTTTCAGGCAAATAACTGTCCAAGTACAATAACTTGACAAAGCTTTGGTTAACACAACCTGCATAATTCATTACCACGTTAATTTATCATGTTAAGTCAAGTTGGTGTAATAGGCCTAACTACATAAGAAATCTAAACCGCAAAAAAAAATCATATTATAGCCATCCGCATGCGGGTATAATTAGTAGATATCAACCGATATCATTAAAACTACTCAATCAAGAGTATAAATAATGCCTAGCATTGCGTTTTATACAATGGTTCTTAACCATTGCATTAATTAGTGTAGTGTAATTTTACAACACACTAACAAAAAAATACAGATTTTCATTTACTACGTCAATGGAAATAAATAAAATCCATATTTGTAATCAGTACATTTCTTTTTTCCAATAATAACATTTTTTTTAGTTTAAGTGCTTTCTCTCATTTCTCATAATAACTCACAACATTATTTGTGAGGTATTTGAGACAAGCAAAAGCACAACAAAATTGCAATTAACTTTGCATAAAACCAACTTATCGCTTTTGCGATCATTTCAGGCTTTTTTAGCCCCAAAAACTAGAAAAAGGAACACTTAAATTCATCTTACTCTAGTCCGGGACATAATTGACATGTCTTCTATGTCGATGGTCACCTTCTTCGTTGATTGGCAAAACCTCTAAAACCATTCCACCATTGCACCAATACTCCGGCGTGAAATTACGTGTACTGCACAAGGACTTCATATTAATTTGCATAATCTGGAATGAAAAGAAAACAAGAAGTTATTAAATTGATTAATTTAACACAAATTATACAATTTTACAACCATCATCATGTTTATTATGTAATGACATTCTTCTTCTTCCATTTGTCATTCTTTCATTCTCTTTCACTTAACACTTCAATTTCGCCGTGTGGTGTTGCCATATCAACAAAACAAATGAACACCAATTTTCAGTATGCGTATTCCCGAGGCGCACCACAGGAACCAATTGTTTTTCTTTCATCAATATTCAAAATCAAATGTTTCATGAATATTTTACTGAATCTTTTTGGAAAAATAACCACGAATGGCAAAAGAAATGGGAAAAAACGCGAAAAGTTAAGAATGACTTACAATTAAAAATTATTTAGCAAGAGTTTTTGTCGAATACTACAAAAACTAGGCTGAAATGCGAAACTTTTCTTGGGTGGCAGGAATCTTGTGACAAAAGTAGTCACAAAATAAAAATAAAGCTACAAACTTTCGATCATATTCGAAATAACAAATTTTTCGGTCTTAGTTCAAATTACAAGTTTTCGGCCTTAGCACAGAAAGTGGAGTTGCCAGCCACATATAGGCATGTTAGAGGGTCAATATAAATTGACGAAATAACTCAAAATTATTGAAGCGTTCGCCACCCAACCAATATTCATTTAAAACAAGTAAGAAAGGTTAAGTTCGGGTGTAACCGAACATTACATACTCAGTTGAGAGCTATGGTGACAACATAAGGGAAAATAACCATGTAGGAAAATGAACCGAGGAAAACCCTGGAATGTGTTTGTATGACATGCGTATCAAATGAAAGGCATTAAAGGTATTTTATGAGGGAGTGGGCCATAGTTCTACAGGTGGACGCCATTTAGGGATATAGCCATAAAGGTGGATCAGGGTTGACTCTAGAATGCGTTTGTACTATATGGGTATCAAATGAAAGATGTTAATGAGTATTTTAAAAGGGAGTAATCCTTAGTTCCATAGGTGGACGCCGTTTCGAGATATCGCCATAAAGGTGGACCAGGGGTGACCCTGGAATTTGTTTGTACAATATGGGTATCAAAAGAAAGGTGTTAATGAGTATTTTAAAAGGGAGTAATCCTTAGTTCCATAAGTGGACGCCGTTTCGAGATATCGCCATAAAGGTGGCCAGGGGTGACCCTAGAATTTGTTTGTACAATGTGGGCAACGAAAGGTGTTAATGAGTATTTTAAAAGGGAGTGGGCCTTAGTTCTATAGGTGAACCCCGTTTCGAAATATCGCCACAAAGGTGGACCAGGGGTGACTCTAGAATGTGTTAGTACGATATGGGTATCAAATTAAAGGTATTAATGAGGGTTTTAAAAGGGAGTGGTGGTTGATGTATAGGTGGTCGCTTTTTCGTGATATCGCCATAAAGGTGGACCAGGGGTGACCCTAGAATTTGTTTGTACAATATGTGTATCAAAAGAAAGGTGTTAATGAGTTTTTTAAAAGGGAGTAATCCTTAGTTCCATAGGTGGACGCCGTTTCGGGATATCGCCAAAAAGGTGGGCCAGGGGTGACTCTAGAATTCGTTTGTGCAATATGGGTATCAACCAAAAGGAGTTAATGAGTATTTTAAAATGAAGTGGGCCTTCGCTCTATAGGTGGTCGCCTTTTCGAGATATCGCCATAAAGGTGGACCAGGGGTGAATTTAGAATATGTTTGTACGATATGGGTATCAAATGAAAGGTGTTAATGAGTATTTTAAAAGGGCGTGGGGCTTAGTTCTATAGGTGGACGCCTTTTCGAGATATCGCCATAAAGGTGGACCAGGGGTGACTCTATAATGAGTTTGTACGATATGGGTATCAAATTAAAGGTATTAATGAGAGTTTTAAAAGGGAGTGGTGGTAGTTGTATATGTGAAGGCGTTTTCCAGATATCGACCAAAATGTGGACCAGGGTGACCCAGAACAATATCTGTTGGATACCGCTAATTTATTTATATATGTTATACCTGCCAAGATTTTAAGGGTTTTTTATTTCGCCCTGCAGAACTTTTTCATTTTCTTCTACTTAATATGGTAGGTGTCACAACCATTTTATAAAGTTTTTTCTAAAGTTATATTTCGCGTCAATAAAACAATCCAATTACCTTACCATGTTTCATCCCTTTTTTCGTATTTGGTATAGAATTATGGCATTTTTTTCATTTTTCGTAATTTTCGATATCGAAAAAGTGGGCGTGGTCATAGTCGGATTTCGTTCATTTTTCATACCAAGATAAAGTGAGTTCAAGTAAGCACGTGAACTAAGTTCATTAAAGATATGTCGATTTTTGCTGAAGTTATCGTGTTAACGGCCATGCGGAAGGACAGACGGACGACTGTGTATAAAAACTGGGCGTGGCATCAACCGATTCCCCCCCTTTTCACAGAAAACAGTTAACGTCATAAAATCTATGCCCCTACCAAATTTCAAAAGGATTGGTTAATTTTTGTTCGACTTATGGCGTTAAAAGTATCCTAGACAAATTAAATGAAAAAGGGCGGAGCCACGCCCATTTTGAAATTTTCGTTTATTTTTGTATTTTGTTGCACCACATCATTACTGGAGTTGAATGTTGACATAATTTACTTATATACTGTAAAGATATTAAATTTTTTGTTAAAATTTTACTTAAAAAAAAATTTTTTTTTTAAAGTAGGCGTGGTCCTTCTCCGATTTTGCTAATTTTTATTAAGCGTACATATAGTAATAGGAGTAACGTTCCTGCCAAATTTCATTATGATATCTTCAACGACTGCCAAATTACAGCTTGCAAAATTGTAAATTACCTTCTTTTAAAAGTGGGCGGTGCCACGCCCATTGTCCAAAATTTTACTAATTTTCTATTTTGCGTCATAGGTTCAACTCATCTACCAAGTTTCGTCGCTTTATCTGTCTTTTGTAATGAATTATCGCACTTTTTCGGTTTTTCGAAATTTTCGATATCGAAAAAGTGGGCGTGGTTATAGTCCGATTTCTTTCATTTTAAATAGCGATCTGAGATGAGTGCTCAGGAACCTACATACCAAATTTCATCAAGATACCTCAAAATTTACTCAAGTTATCGTGTTAACGGACGGAGGGACGGACGGACGGACGGACATGGCTCAATCAAATTTTTTTTCGATATATGGAAGTCTATATCTATCTCGATTCCTTTATATATGTACAACCAACCGTTATCCAATCAAACTTAATATACTCTGTGAGCTCTGCTCAACTGAGTATAATAAAACATTCTATTAAAATTGCAACCAAAAATAACAAAATAAATCCAATCTGGCACGGATACCCGTCCTTTCCGTCTGGCTATAACCTTAAATCTCATAAAGTTAAAATCTGGAACGGAGGCTTGGCCTCTTTGTCCAGATGGAAAATAATCTTACAATCGTCGAAATCTGCAACGGAGACATGTCCTCTTCGTCCAGACTACGAAAAACTCGAAATCCAAACGAGGTTTATACTAATAAAGTGCGTTGAATTGTAACCCGTTCTTGTTTTCAGCTTTAATATGTTGCTTATTTTCTTCCTATAGCGGCCTCTATTATCGATGAAGCCAACACATGTTTGTTCAAAATAAACAAAAAATTAAATCTAGTGTTTAAGTACTACTGTGCGTGACAGCTGAAGCATGGAATTCCTCCCACAGATGTTGCTTACCGCAAGGGGCCGGCATGTTTAGGTCAGAACCTAAATATATATATCTATTTTACACGGCCACCCCAATGCATAATTCATTTAGTTGCACATATGTATTTACATAAATACACTGTCATGTATTGCTAACACGCATGCTTACAACCTCATATTGTCACTCACACATATAAGCAGCTAACACGGGTAACTGATTTTTCCATCGGAATAAAAATATCCCTTGGAAAACCCCCGCACGATCTCCGGTCTGACACAACGGAGATCATTTTCTTGTTTTCTGTTCTATTTCAACCACGGAGGAAGAAAGTCGCTGCTGCTGTCACGCCACATACCAAAGGTAAAATATTGTACTAAATTAATACAAAATAAACTAATTATTGTCATTATTACTTATACAAATATTTGCCTTTTTATTCCATTTCCAAATTACTGCACCATATTCTAATATCGGCCTTACTAATGTTGCAAAAAGAGCTTTAGTAATGTACGGGTCGCTGAATTCTTTATACCATGGATTTATAAACGCCAAAACACCTCTAGCCTTATTAACAGTTGCAGTAATATGAAGGTTGAAATTAAGTTTATTGTCCATATTAACCCCAACGTCTATAAAAGTGTATACATACCTGTTCAAGTTTATAATTGTTAAGAGTGTAGGAAGCTGTCTAAAGTAATCTACATAAATTTTCACTTTTTAAGATTAAGTGGCATATAGTTGTTGGTGCACCAATTGAGCAATGTGTCCAAATCTGATTGTAAAAGAGACCTTTCTTCGCTTGACGCATAGGATAAAAAAAATTTTACATCTTCCTTTGCAAGAGAAAAACAAATTATTATTATTAACTTATTTCTTTGGGCGAAATCCAAAATTTCCTTGCTAACATATTCTTGGAAAGACACGGCGATATATATTGTATGAGCAATAACGTTTCCAATTGAGTATGCAGTCCAATATTGTGCTTATGTCATTTAATGAAATTTTTTTATTTTTGTATATTTTTTTGTTTGTGACAATAGAAAAAACATCGCCATCCAGACACAGTGTAGCATTTTCAACAAACATGAAATGTAAAAAAAGCTTATAGCCAGCTAACGTGATTAAAAGTAAAATAGACTTACACTATTAATAAAAAATTACGTTGTTGTCATGCGAATTTCATCTTTTTATATGAACAAATTTTCAAAATGTCTTCAAAACGATAGAGGTCATATTTTGCATTAAAAAAGTGGTAAATTCCGATACCATTAGCTGCCAAAACTTTCTAAATTTTCAAAACTATTGCAGCGGCTCCAAGAAAACAAAAAAAAAAAATTGTTTTTATAAATAATAATCTGTACAAAATCCCCCTTTCTCCTTGGTTTTATCCCCCTGATGCCTTTATTCTATTTGTACGAAACGCAATGGGAAGCTTAGTCAATGCTCAGAGACATTACACCCCTAGATCTGCCCCCAGCGGGTTAGGGGGTCAGAATATACCCGCGGTAGGTATGCCTGTCGTAAAAGGCGACTAAAATACCAGATTCAAGGGGCTATGTAGCGCAACCCTTCAGGTTGCCAGCACAATATATAGCTTCTCCAAACCCAATTGTCAACCTCACCTATCCGCGGCGAATACTGTTTCACTAAGATACGAGGCTCTGGCGACCCCAAGCTCTTCATGGAACTTGGGGATGGGGAGGGAGAGAAGGCCTGAAGGTTTAACGTGGCCATATAAATCGTTCCCGAGATTGTCGGGCTAGCAGCTTAACTGTTTTCGGCTGTATTCTTACAGGCCGTGCAGATGCTCAAGAGCAAACAAACCGAATAGTCTCTTACTACAGTGACTTATCATTGGATAAACTATCCGCCTTCTGGGAGCTCGAAGAACTCCCAAAAAACAAACGTCTAAATCCAGACGAACAATACTGCGAGGAATTGTATAGAAATACAACCACAAGGGATAATACAGGGAAATATACTGTCTCACAACCATTTAAACGGAATTTCCATCAAACATCTCTCTAGGACCATCTCTTAAAAGAGCCTGCTCTCAGTTCTTCCGGAACGAGACACGCCTCGCAAAAAATCCTACCCTACAAACGGAGTACAATCGAGTTGTGACCGAATACGAGGAATTAGGACATATGTCAAGGATCAACAGCATCGTGCCACCACACTCCTCTGACCATTATTTCCTACCTCATCACGCCGTAATCAAGAAAGAAAGTACCTCTACGGAAGTTCGCGTTGTTTTTAACGCATCTAGTCCGACTGCAAACGGAGTAACGACGTTCTTTATACGGGTCCTACCCTACAAGCAGACTTGACGATTCTCATTCTTCGCTGGAGACTATAAAAATACGTCTTCAACAGCGATATTGAGAAAATGTACCGACAAATTATGGTACATCCGAACCAAACCAAATACCAGCGCATAGTATTCCGTACTAGCTCTGAAAGCCCTATCAGTTTTTACGAACTAAAGACTGTGACATTCGGGGTTAACTGTGCTCCTTATCTAGCAATAAGGACACTTTTACAATTGGCAAAGGACGTCGAAGACACCTCTCCAATTGCATCCACAATACTAAGAGAATACATGTATGTGGATGATATTCTTGCTGGTGGACACTGCATCCAATCAGCAATTTCTGCCACAGATCAAATATCTCAAGCACTGCAATCAGCCGGCTTCCCATTAAGAAAATGGACAGCCAATTCCGACCAAATACTAAAGGATATCCCTAAACAACATCTCCTTAACAAAGATTTCCTGGAATTCGAAGACACAAGTTCAGTGAAGGCACTAGGAATCAGGTGGAATGCATATGAGTTTTACTTCATCGCAAAACCAATGGAAAATTGCAAAAGAGCGATTTTATCGGCAATCACTAAACTGTTCGACCCATTAAGATGGCTTGCTCCAATAGTAGTTGTAGCCAAAATAATCATGCAAAACATTTGGCTTGAAGGTACAAAATGGGATGAAGATGTATCACCAACTACTAGGAAACGTTGGAACACCTTTATGGAAAAGTATCATGAAATTAATAACATTCGGATACCGCGCTGGACACACTTTTCTCCAACCAACAATGTGGAAATACACGGTTTCTGCGACGTATCGGAGAAAGCGTATGCTGCGGCAATATACCTCCGCGTCGAATCAAACGACCAAGTTCAAATCAATTTGCTATTGGCGAAAACTAAAGTAGCTCCTGTAAAAACTTTCACCCTTCCCCGATTAGAGTTATGTGGAGCAGTGCTACTCGCCGAAATGATGGAAATATTAGCAGAAAATCTCAATTTAGGGAACGCAAAAACATATTTATGGACCGATTCCACGATTATACCGGCTTGGATACGAAAGCCCCCTTCTTCGTGGTCAACTTTCGTAGCACACCGTATCACGAAAATCGTCGAAAAGGCCGGAAAGGATAATTGGAGTCATGTGGATTCGGGATCAAATCCAGCCGATATGGCTAGCAGAGGGCTCCCAGCACATGAACTGGTCAACAATTCCTTGTAGTGGCAGGGACCTTCTTGGTTACAAGAAGACATCTCAAAATGGCCTACACATGATATATCTTAAAACACAACCATCGAGGAGAAACGAGTGCAAGCACATGCAGTAACGACCAAAACGGATTTTGATATTCTGGATAGATTTTCGAACCTACCCAGAGCCTTAAGAGTGATATATTATGTCTTGAGATTTCTCGAAAGAACTCATCCAAAGACAAAAGATAATTTTAATAAAACGTCGTATCTGGTTTCATCAGATGAAATCGAAATCGCTACGCAACGCTTAGTTAAGATGTCACAGCAACAGTTTTATCCCACCGAATACAAAAATCTGAAGTCAGGCAAGCTAGTAGATTGTAAAAGCGAAGTGCTTCCTCTTGACCCTTTCTTAGACAAGTATGGCATTATAAGGACTGGTGATCGCATCCGCGCGGCTCTAGACCTACCATACAATGAACGCCATCCAATAATCCTATCTTACACATGCAAATTTTCTCGCCTTTTAGTTCAGTTTATCCATGAAATCTCTTTACATGGAGAAAATCAACTAAAGTTTAAGCTTATTAGGACCCAATACTGTATTCCTAGGGTTAAAAATATGATAAAGTCCATCATTCACAATCGTAAGGTCTGCAAAATCTATAAAAAACGTGTACAAACCCAACTTATGGGTAACCTTCCCAAGGAACGCACCACATTTCCCCGATCATTTACTAATTCAGGGGTAGATTTTGCAGGACCATTCGACATAAAAAGTTATAGAGGTAGAGGGTGTCGAATTTCGAAAGGTTATGTCTGTCTGTTTGCTTTACTACGAAAGCCATACATTTGGAAGCCACAACCGACCTTAGCACCCAATCCTTTCTTGCGGCATTTTCCAGATTTATCGCCAGGCGAGGATGTCCGAAAAATATATATTCCGACAATGGGACTAACTTTGATTCGCGTGAGAACATATTGTCTAAATATGCTCATCAACTTCTGCAATGGTATTTCATCCCTACTGCCTCTCCTCATAAGGGAGGTCTGTGGGAAGCAGGAGTAAAAAGTTTCAAAAGCCATTTTCGAAAAGTGGCAGGTAGGTATAAATATACCTTTGACGAATTCACAACCCTACTTTGTCGAATAGAGGCTTGCCTCAACTCGCGACCATTAAGTCCAGCGTCGAACGAATCGACCGACTTAGAACCCTTAACCCCTGGTCATTTCCTGGTAGGCGGACATCTTCTCGCCCCTCCAGAAATAGATTCCAATGAGATTCCTACCTCCATAGTCAATAGGTGGCATAAATTAAAAGATTTGCATCAAACCTTTTGCAAAAGATGGAAAAGAGAATACCTCTTAGAAATGCAAAATCGAGTTAAATGGATACACCCGAATGCAAACATCAAAATAGGGGATTTCGTCGTCGTGAAAGACGACAATGTAGCAACGAATGGAGACTTGGAAGAGTGGTCAAACTCCACCCGGGAGCAGACGAGCTTGTACGAGTTGTCGACATCACGACTGAAAAAGGTCAAATTACAAGGCCCTTGGCCAAACTGGTTCTACTTCCACCAGCCAATGAAACAAGTGGAGAGGCATCCACCGATGACCAAACCGATCCTTAAATTAGGACATTTCACTTCTTTAGAATAGGTAATGCCACTTCTAAATATCGGCGTACAAAATAAAAACATTTATTTCAAAATTAAAAAGCAAAAGTCAACAGGGTGCAGAAACCAAGTCTATGAAAACTGTAAATCCCTGAAAAATAACCTATATCCCCAGCGAAAACATATATAAAATACATAAACTAACTACCAAACTAACTACAAGCACATTACCACGTACAAACGTTCAGTAGCCGCAGGGAAATACATTCATTTAGTCATTTGGGTTCTTTTTCTTCCGTTTAAAAATCATTTTCAGCCATCTGTTCCTAAATATAAAAGGGTTTAATATTGTTTCAGGCAAATAACTGTCCAACTACAATAACTTGACAAAGCTTTGGTTAACACAACCTGCATAATTCATTACCACGTTAATTTATCATGTTAAGTCAAGTTGGTGTAATTGGCCTAACTATATAAGAAATCTAAACCGCAAAAAAAAATCATATTATACCCATTCGCATGCGGGTATAATTAGTAGATATCAACCGATATCATTAAAACTACTCAATCAAGAGTATAAATAATGCCTTGCATTGGGTTTTATACAATGGTTCTTAACCTTTGCATTAAAAAATTAGTGTAGTGTAATTTTACAACACACTATCGAAAAAATACAGATTTTCATTTACTACGTCAATGGAAATAAATAAAATCCATATTTGTAATCAGTACATTTCTTTTTTCCAATAATAATTTTTTTTTAGTTTAAGTGCTTTCTCTTATTTCTCATAATAACTCACAACATTTTTTGTGAGGTATTTGAGACAAGCAAAAGCACAACAAAATTGCAATTAACTTTGCATAAAACCAACTTATCGCTTTTGCGATCATTTCAGGCTTTTTTAGCCCCAAAAACTAGAAAAATGAACACTTAAATTCATCTTACTCTAGTCCGGGACATAATTGGCATGTCTTCTATGTTGATGGTCACCTTCTTCGTTGATTGGCAAAACCTCTAAAACCATTCCACCATTGCACCAATACTCCGGCGTGCAATTACGTGTACTGCACAAGGGCTTCATATTATAATAATCTGCATAATCTGGAATGAAAAGAAACCAAGAAGTTATTAAATTGATTAATTTAACACAAATTATACAATTTTACAACCATCATCATGTTTATTATGTAATGACATTCTTCTTCTTCCATTTGTCATTCTTTCATTCTCTTTCACTTAACACTTCAATTTCGCCGTGTGGTGTTGCCATATCAACAAAACAAATGAACACCAATTTTCAGTATGCGTATTCCCGAGGCGCACCACAGGAACCAATTGTTTTTCTTTCATCAATATTCAAAATCAAATGTTTCATGAATATTTTACTGAATCTTTTTGGAAAAATAACCACGAATGGCAAAAGAAATGGGAAAGAACGTGAAAAGTTAAGAATGACTTACAATTAAAAATTATTTAGCAAGAGTTTTTGTCGAATACTACAAAAACTAGCCTGAAATGCGAAACTTTTCTTGGGTGGCAGGAATCTTGTGACAAAAGTAGTCACAAAATAAAAATAGAGCTACAAACTTTCGATCATATTCGAAGTAACAGATTTTTCGGTCGTAGTTCAAATTACAAGTTTTCGGCCTTAGCACAGAAAGTGGAGTTGCCAGACACATATAGGCATGTTAGAGGGTCAATATAATTTGACGAAATAACTCAAAATTATTGAAGCGTTCGCCACCCAACCAATATTCATTTAAAATAAAACATTCTATTAAAATTGCAACCAAAAATAACAAAATAAATCCAATCTGGCACGGATACCCGTCCTTTCCGTCTGGATATAACCTTAAATCTCATAAAGTTAAAATCTGGAACGGAGGCTTGGCCTCTTTGTCCAGATGGAAAATAATCTTACAATCGTCGAAATCTGCAACGGAGACATGTCCTCTTCGTCCAGACTACGAAAAACTCGAAATCCAAACGAGGTTTATACTAATAAAGTGCGTTGAATTGTAACCCGTTCTTGTTTTCAGCTTTAATATGTTGCTTATTTTCTTCCTATAGCGGCCTCTATTATCGATGAAGCCAACACATGTTTGTTCAAAATAAACAAAAAATTAAATCTAGTGTTTAAGTACTACTGTGCGTGACAGCTGAAGCATGGAATTCCTCCCACAGATGTTGCTTACCGCAAGGGGCCGGCATGTTTAGGTCAGAACTTAAATATATATATCTATTTTACACGGCCACCCCAATGCATAATTCATTTAGTTGCACATATGTATTTACATAAATACACTGTCATGTATTGCTAACATGCATGCATACAACCTCATATTGTCACTCACACATATAAGCAGCATAACACGGGTAACTGAGTTTTCCATCGGATAAAAAATATCCCTTGGAAAGCCCCCGCACGATCTCCGGTCCGACACGACGGAGATCATTTTCTTGTTTTCTCTTCTATTTCAACCACGGAGGAAGAAAGTCGCTGCTGCTGTCACGCCGCATACCAAAGGTAAAATATTGTACTAAATTAATACAAAATAAACTAACTATTGCCATTATTACTTATACAAATATTTGCCTTTTTATTCTTTTTTCCATATATATACATATATTCCCCGTGCTACCACGCACCGTGCGAGAATATACATTGTTTTTGGACTGATTCTAGCCGATCAATATAAACCTGGTAGCTCGGGTTCCAAATTATTGCACCATATTCTAATATCGGCCTTACTAATGTTGCAAAAAGAGCTTTAGTAACGTACGGGTCGCTGAATTCTTTATACCATGGCTTTATAAACGCCAAAACACCTCTAGCCTTATTACCAGTTGCAGTAATATGAAGGTTGAAATTAAGTTTACTGTCCATATTAACCCCAACGTCTATAAAAGTGTATACATACGTGTATAAGTTTATAATTGTTAAGAGTGTAGGAAGCTGGCTAAAGTAATCTACATAAATTTGCACTTTTTAAGATTAAGTGGCATAGTTTTGGTGCACCAATTGAGCAATGTGTCCAAATCTGATTGTAAAAGAGACCCTTCTTCGCTTGACGCATAGGATAAAAAAAAATTGTACATCTTCCTTTGCAAGAGAAAAACAAATTATTATTATTAACTTATTTATTTGGGCGAAATCCAAAATTTCCTTGCTAACATATTCTTGGAAAGACACGGCGATATATATTGTATGAGCAATAATAACGTTTCCAATTGGGTAGGCAGTCCAATATTGTGCTTATGTCATTTAATGAAATTTTTTTATTTTTGTATATTTTTTTGTTTGTGACAATAGACAAAACATCGCCATCCAGACACATTGTAGCATTTTAAACAAACATGAAATATAAAAAAAAGCTTATAGCCAGCTAACGTGATAAAAAGTAAAATATAGTTACACTATTAATAAAAAATTATGTTGTTGTCATGCGAATTTCATCTTTTTATATGAACAAATTTTCAAAAAGTCTTCAAAACGATAGAGGTCATATTTTTCATTAAAAAAGTGGTAAATTCCGATACCATTAGCTGCCAAAACTTTCTAAATTTTCAAAACTATTGCAGCGGCTCCAAGAAAACAAAAAAAAAATCGTTTTTATAAATAATAATCTGTACAAAATCCCCCTTTCTCCTTGGTTTTGATCCCCCCGATGCCTTTATGCTATTTGTACGAAACGCAATGGGAAGCTTAGTCAATGCGCAGAGACATTACACCCCTAGATCTGCCCCCAGCGGGTTAGGGGGTCAGAATATACCCGCGGTAGGTATGCCTGTTGTAAAAGGCGACTAAAATACCAGATTCAAGGAGCTGTGTAGCGCAACCCTTCAGTTTCCAGCACAATATATAGCTTCTCCAAACCCAATTGTCAACCTCACCTATCCGCGCCGAATCCTATTTCACTAACAGACGAGGCTCTGGCGACCCCAAGCTCCTCATGGAACTTGGGGATGGGGAGGAAGAGAACGCCTGAAGGTTTAACGTGGCCATATAAATCGTTCCCGAGATGGTCGGGCTAGCACCTGAATGGTGCTGTGTTACCGGAGCGTACCGGATCTGTATCCGGCAAAGGACCATCACATCGATAACACTCCCCAAAGCCTTCGGGGAGCAACCTTAACGCTACAACAACAAACAACAACAACAACCCCTAAATCTAGTGGAAAATAACTATCAAATCTTGGTTTATTTCAAGTTATGCACACAATGCCGAAGACTTTTTAAATCGGAAGAATGGCTTTTTTAAATGTCACAGTAGATTGTTTTTTTTTTTTTTTTTGTTTGATAATGACTTTTACTTTTGACTTATACTTATAGCGTTTTCTTTTCTGAAATAAATTGTTACCTAAGTAAATGGTAAAGCCTTAATAGTGTTACTGCTACCCCAGAAAATTGTCAATATTTATAGTGCATACAAAGAACATTTCATCTCATGGTATTCACTCATATCACAAATCACACAAGAAGATTGCGCATGTAAACATTAGATCATCTCTTTTTTATGGGCAATTCTTACGTCATTTTCCTTTAGCTCTTGTTTTTTCACTCTCTGCCAACTGTGACGTAGATGCGCAGAACGAAGCAATTTTGAACTCGTGAATGCGCAATCTGGTAGGGGATCTGTGCACTCATATTAACAGAGTATATGTGGAACTCAAGAGCGAATTGAGAGTTTCACAGAGTTGCACAGCCACACCGCCATTTTATACAGGGTAAAAGTGTAATGCTTTTGCGTTGCGAGCAGGCAACAATTTTCACAAAAGAACGAAATACCCCGTAAAGGCGTTGCCTGTTTTTTAGAATAGAACAACAACCCTTGCGCGGCGTACAAAAAGCGTAACACTATAGCCAGAAAAGAAAACGCTATTAGATACATTGAAACATGCTTTATTTATTTATTTATTTTTTAATTAGTCGTTTTTTATTTATTTATTTTTTATTTATATACATATTTATTTACCGGGCCTTTAAATAATACAAGCACATTTTATGTGTTTTTGATATAAAGAGGAACACTGTGCACAACTATTTGACGTCTACCGTTTCAGGTTTTTAAACGCATTTTTCTCCACCTTCACTGCACTATAATTTACAAGAAGCACTTTATTATATTCCTTATTTTTGTGGCAATTGATTTCTACTTAACTTTTAAAAAAAATAATGCTTATTTTTGTAGAAAATACCAAAATACAGTTTTAAAATATAAAATGTGAAAACCTTGAGTCAGAGTTACCGTCGCCATTGAATGCGAGAACCATATTTGGGATTTATGATTGGATATTATTTTATTGGAAATAATCTTTTATTCCAATTATGTTTTGTGAATATATTACCTCATTTATTCGTGTTTCTTACTTATTCCAATCAGAACTGAAGCATGTAAAATTGAATTCCATTCATTTGGAGCAATATTCCCCGAATAAAACTTTTTAGAATCAAACGTAATGCTTTAAATGAAATATGGCAGCCCGGTTACTTATAACCAGGGATAGGATTTATAGGCGCTAAAACCTGAGAAATAAGCAAATTTAGTTTTAAAAAAGGCAAAAAAAAGGCATTTAATGTTTAGTCTTGTTTGGTAAATATTTAAGTATGGGTGTACAATCCGACAATACTCGATATGTACATTGTAAATACATGTATGCATATATTCAAAAATATTTACATATTTAAACTAGTTGATTGCTTTATCCGCTGGTGCTTTCATAGTAGCACAATGCTACTAAATGCATTTTGAAATTTTCGGGCAGTAATCTCATGCGATTATCCCGAAGCATAGCTTTGAAGGAACTAAATATCCTCTCAACATCTATAGATACCAATGGTGCCCAATTCAAAACCTCAACTTCATTTATAGCTATATTTTCTGGTAATTTCACAAACTTTTCACCATTCACAATTGCGGCAACTTTTTTTATAACTTGCAGGCCTTGATTCGATTGGCATACTTTATAAAATTTTTCCCATATAATTTTAGCTACTGGTCCCTTGGCCTGTTTTAAATTGTTTTCAATGTTGTTGACCATTGCCAATGGATTGCTAATAGTTTCACCTATGTAAATACAAACCAATAAGTTAGAAACTTTATATATACGAGTAAACACAGGTATAAGAATAACACAATACCTCTTTTCTGAAGCATTTTGAAAGCATTTCCCTCGCTTAATAGGAAACCATAATTTGCCTGGATATAAGCCAACTCCTCTCGGATGCCCTTATTTGCAAACAATTTTTTCGCAAAAATAATGCAGGTCGCATCGTCATCAAGACCTTCAACAATTTCTTTGATCTCGTTGAAGTTTTCTGCAAAATAAGATGCTGCCTCAAGCCAAGTTCCCCAGCGCGTTAAAACCTTTGAAAGCAAAATTTTTTTTAACACAATATATGCATATATATTTTAAATATTTACAACTTACAGGTTGAGGAGGTAGAGGGAGATCCGGTTGCTTTTCTTTAAAAAAACGAATTCTTGAGGGGCTTTTTGAAAATGCTTTTTTTATATTAGCGATTAAGGAGTCAACGTTTGCGTATTGGCTTCGAAGTTTTTCGCATATCCTGTGAACTCCGTGAGCACTACATGTAATATGAATTATTCGTGGGTAAAATAACTGAATCCCTACTACGCCTTTTTTCATATACGGTGCGGCATCTGTTACAAATATCAGCACTTTGTCTCGTTGAACTTCTTCTGGCCATAGAAGCTTCAAGGAATTATCAAAAAGCTTAGCAATTTCTGAGGCATTTACTTTTGGAATTACTTCGGAGGTTAGGAGATACCCTCGATCACCTTGACGCAAAGGACCAACAACAACATTGCAGACATATCTGCCGGCTTTGTCAGTAGACTCATCTATTGATACAAAAATACTGTTATCTCCAATATTCGACCGAATTTCTTCCAAAACATTTCCGTAAACTTCCTTTAAATAATGTTTTCGCATAGCTGATTGATCAGGAACCTTCTTCTGGGCATATTTTGCCATAAACGATTGAATTCCGTATGGTTAGCTTTGAATAATATCATTTTGGTGATATCTCGGAAAAATTCGTTTGAATCCGGTGTATTTAAAAAATGAGGTAACAGGTTGCACCTTCGTAGAAAGTTTCAATGATACAGCTGTTTTGTGCCTTTCCGTTTGTAGGTGTTGTTGAAAGTGGTGTTTCTTGTCGTGATTTACTTTAATTCCACAGTAAACACAAATTAATATATTTCCATCAGTCGTAAGTATATTTGACCCGAATTCCTTTATATAACCGTTGATTTTTATGGAATTATAACAAATTGCTTTAGGCATTTTAAATGTAAAATACACACTCGACTTTGATATACACACACAAATTTAAAATTGCAAACAAAAACCGACTTTTCATTTCGGTGTTCACTGCGATAAGGAATTCACAATCAGCTGATAAGATGAATTCCAGTGTTGTACAACATAAACTCGTGGTAATGAATAGATAGTGCCATTTACACGTAGCAGACTTATACGGTTTTCACACAGAAACTTAAAGATCTCATTTCACCTTCTAATGAAATCTTAAATTTTTTGCTTTCACACAGAAGTAACTGCTCGATTAGTATGAAGGATGAAATGTCAAGCGAATAAAATGACAATGATATATGACAGACATTCATGGCGGAACGATACAAGGTGGCAGCATGGTGACATATCTACAAACAAAAAAAATTCCATGTACTTGTAAATTCGATGGACAAATGTCAAAATCGTACTGCGCCGGTAGTTGATGTATCAAATCAAATAAAAAAGGTTATAATCAGCTGTTCGATGCGGCTTGTATCGTTCCGCCATGCAGACTATGACATTTACTTTGACAAATGACATTTTTAAGCACTGAACACACCAAAAACTAAGAAGCGGAACGCGGCCAACAGAGTTACATTGTGCTTTTGACTTCATTAGGCATTCGATTAGCTACTAATGAAATAATTATAGATTCGAATTTTGTAGGGAAGATTGAGCTCAATAAGCGTCTTAATGTAGAAAACTGCCTTTATAATTCAATAAGCCGTCTGTGTGAAAATAGTATTACTTTCAATACTTAAACAATGTAAAACTTCACATATGTAGATATAAATAGGCAAAAAATTACAAAAAGGCAGAAAAAGGCAATATAGTCAAAAAAGGCAATTTAAAAATCATAGTTTTAGTCTAGAAGGAGATAAAACGCGTGATTCTTTAATCTATTTATACATACGACGAAGCAGACAAAATAGGCAAATGCCTTAAAATCCTATCCCTGCTTATAACTATTTTGATACCTTCAAACCAATCACAGGTATGTTAGCCATCAAAAGTACAATCAATCTGAATGCTTTTTTTACAGTCATGCAATCACTAACGGAATTTTTGAATAGAAAAAATGAAATCGCGATCAAACTTGGCTTATATATTTGAAATCATACAATCATATTTGTAAAATGAATCAATCTTGATTTATAACTGTATTGATTTAATCATTTTACAGCTCTGTCCAAAAGTCAAGCCCTAAAATGAGTTTTTGTTTGATAGAAAGTATAACATATAATTATATTGGCTTTTGCAGGGACTTATATGTCATAATGACGTCCAATACGCCTATGATAGGCTGTTTTTCCCCATCCGCGGTTGTGGCATGTGACTTCAACCGTTTGAATTCAGGAAAGCCTGTAAAATCTTCAAAGGGGAGCGATGAGCCAATACAATATTTGTTTATACGATATGGACATGAAATGAAAGGTGTTAATGAGTATTTTAAAAGGGAGTGGGCCTTAGTTTTATGGGTGGCCGCCTTTTTGAGATATCGCCATAAAGGTGGACGATGTGGGTATCAAATGAAAGGTGTTAATGAGTATTTTAAAATGGAGTGGGCCTTAGTTCTATAGGTGGACGCCTTTTCGTGATATCGCCATAAAGGTGAACCGGGGGTGACTCTGGAATTTGTTTGTACGATATGGGTATCAAATGAAAGGTATTAAAGATTATTTTAAAAGGGAGTGGGCCTTAGTCTGTAGGTGGACGCCTTTTCAAGATATCGCCATAAAAGTAGAACAGGGGTGACTTTAGAATGTGTTTGTACGATATGGGTATCAAATGAAAGGTGTGAATGGGTATTTTAAAAGGGAGTGGGCCTTAGTTCTATAGGTGGACGCCTTTTCGAGAAATCGCCATAAAGGTGGACCAGGGGTGACTCTAGAAAGTGTTTGTACGATATGGGTATCAAATGAAAGGTGGTAATGAGTATTTTAAAAGGGAGTGGGCCTTAGTTCTATGGGCGGATGCCTTTTCGAGATATCGCCATAAAGGTGGACCGGGGGTGACTCTAGAATGTGTTTGTACGATATGGGTATCAAATGAAAGGTGTTAATGAGTATTTTAAAAGGGAGTGGGCCTTAGCTATATAGGTGTACGCCTTTTCGAGATATCGCCATAAAGGTGGACTAGGGGTGACTCTAGAATGTGTTTGTACGATATGGATATCAAATTAAAGGTATTAATGAGGGCTTTAAAAGGAAGTGGCCCTTAGTTGTATATGTGAAGGCGTTTTCGAGATATTGACCAAAATGTGGACCAGGGTGACCCAGAACATCATATGTCGGATACCGCTAATTTATTTATATATGTAACACCACGAACAGTATTCCTGCCAAGATTCCAAGGGCTTTTGATTTCGCCCTGCAGAACTTTTTCATTTTCTTCTACTTAATATGGTAGGTGTCACAAACATTTTACAAAGTTATCCTAAAGTTATATTTTGTGTCAATAAACCAATCCAATTACCATGTTTCATCTCTTTTTTCATATTTGGTATAGAATTATGACATTTTTTTCATTTTTCGTAATTTTCGATATCGAAAAAGTGGGCGTGGTCATAGTCGGATTTCGGCCATATTATACCAAGATAAAGTGAGTTGAGATAAGTACGTGAACTAAGTTTAGTAATGATATATTGATTTTTGCTCAAGTTATCGTGTTAAGGGCCGAGCGGAAGGACAGACGGTCGACTGTGTATACAAAATGGGTGTGGCTTCAACAGATTTCGCCCATTTTCACAGAAAACAGTTCTCGTCATAGAATCTATGCCCCTACCAAATTTCAAAAGGATTGATTAATTTTTGTTCGACTTATGGCGTTAAAAGTATCCTAGACAAATTAAATGAAAAAGGGCGGAGCCACGCCCATTTTGAAATTTTCTTTTATTTTTGTATTTTGTTGCACCACATCATTACTGGAGTTGAATGTTGACATAATTTACTTATATACTGTAAAGATATTAAATTTTTTGTTAAAATTTTACTTAAAAAAAAATTTTTTTTTTAAGTGAACGTGTTCGTCATCCGATTTTGCTAATTTTTATTTAGCAAACATATAGTAATAGGGGTAACGTTCCTGCTGAATTTCATCATGATATCTTCAACGACTGCCAAATTACAGCTTGCCAAACTTTTAAATTACCTTCTTTTAAAAGTGGGTGGTGCCACGACCATTGTCCAAAATTTTACTAATTTTCTATTTTGCGTCATAAGGCCAGTGCACCTACCAAGTTTCATCGCATTATCCGTCTTTGGTAATGAATTATCGCACTTTTTCGGTTTTTCGAAATTTTCGATATCGAAAAAGTGGGCGTGGTTGTATTGTCGTTCATTTTAAATAGCGATCTGAGATGAGCACCCAGGAACCTACATACAAAATTTCATCAAAATACCTCAAAATTTACTCAAGTTATCGTGTTTACGGGCGGACGGACAGACGGACGGACGGACGGACATGGCTAAATGAATTTCTTTTATCGCCCAGATCATTTTTATATATAGGAGTCTATATATATCTCGATTAGTTTATGCCGTTACGGATTACCGTTATGCGAACAAAGTTAATATACTCTGTGAGCTCTGCTCAGCTGAGTATAACAAGCGTGAGTATTATTTATTTCTTGACTACAAATAGTACATTCATTTTCTATAGATGTTCCTAACACTTGCGTTTGCTGGGGACTTCTTTCTATCGGCATTGTTACAAATACCTAACTTGTTCCTAGGTTCGACATATGTTAATAACAGCAAAAAAAAATAGTATTACTAACCAATAAGACACAATAAACATAAAGATAGTAGTATTTTTAATTGCGTTATTGAAACTAAAACGGAAAGGATACGAGGTGGATAGATTTCGCAAAATGTACAATTCTCGTTTTTCGGCAAGTGGACGCAGTCACGGTGTTCTGGAAGGTGGATTAGGTTTCCTTGCGATAACGAAAAAAACTGAAATAGCAGTAGGTGGCCAGGAAATAGAAAAATTTGATCGCAAAATCGTAACGGTTCATGTGTTTGAGATATTCATTATTTATGGTCCGATTTTTTAGATAATAATTATTACACTGATTATCACGTCGGTTAGCACAATCGAGAATGTTATATATATCTATAAAGGTATAGACGTGTGAAAAATGCTGTGTACAAATATATGTTTTAGTACGCATAACTACATATGGGGTATTCCATCCCATTTCGACCAATTTTGAACCCGACCCCTTTAGAATTGGCTGAAAGTTTTTCTTCTTTTTCTAGCTTACGAAAGACGTTTTTCAGAAGTTTTTCAAATTTCAAAAAAAGATGAATTTTTAAAAAAAACTCCGTTTTTTTTTCAAAATGCTATAACTTTTTCAAAAATTTACCGTTTGGGATCTTTTTTTTTAAATTTGTTTTTAAATGTACTTTTCGGAAAAAATAAAAAAAAATTTTTAAAGTTTTTTTTGTAATTTTTCAGTTTTTCGAGATTTTTTTTTTTTCTCATAAAAAAACTTCAATCAATTCTGCAATCATCCCCACTAATCCCGGAGTGGACCGATTTTTTTTTATATTTTTTTTATTTAATTGACAAAAAATTTTGAGGGTAGATATGTATGTGTGTTTGTATGAAAAATTTTAAGGTCACTGTATCTTACTTAAAAAGTTGACTTAAATGCCCCCCCCCCCCCCCCCCCCCCCCCCCCTTCCAAATTGTGCTGGATGTGCCCCTGTAGACAACGTCAGCAGGTGTGATGCGTTATCAGAAGACGCATATTTTTAATTCAAAACTATCTAAGGGTGTGTGACCACTAACGATGTGCTAAATTTTTTACTCTACCAGTGTGTGCCTATGTGCACATACAACGAAATCAACCGAGATATTGGTGGTTGCATCTACTATATTTGCGAAATTTCTTTAAGACTTTAGTGGCCCCACGTTTAAGGCGCCAAAAAATTTATGTAACCCGAACAACCAGGGATGTGTTGTGAGTGCCTTCCACAAATGTAAGAATATACCTACAGGTAGAGATATGTATGAGGCTACTATCCCATGGGAAGAAGTATGCAGACATAAGAATAAATCTTCCTCTTTTTGTTCATTCGGTGCAGCTGAGAGGTCACGGCGCGGGAGTCCTCTGGACCGTAGCTCTTTCGGGATGGGGTGGGTTTTTGACATCTCTCTACCGACATAACATAAACTTTAATTTTAGAACTCCTAACCTGAAACTAAAATCGAGAGCTTCACTTCTTAACTCGAAACTGGATAACTAAAACGGGATCGAGTAAAATAACAAAAACTCAATTCAAAATTTCATGTAGCTGTCGGTATGTCTATGTGCTTATTGGGGCGAGGTCAGAGATGGTGATCGACACTCGCGTTCTTTACCCTACCCTACCATGACCTTCCTGAGAATATGATTGAAAGATCCCAATGCATATGACCTACCTTTTAGGCTACCAACACATTTGCCTCCAGGAACATACTAAGAATTTACTTATTAATTTTTTAGGTATATATGTATATAAGTTCAACTTTTATTTATAAACATTTTTATTACTAAGAAAAATTTTTAGAAACTAACAACGATTCATGGGTTTCCTATATTTTATCAAAGATAATGAGGCACTGTATGAGAATTATCTTCTACTAAATACAATTAAATAAACTGTGATTACCGTGAGTCTTTAATTCAATTTCTTATCCCCATAAACTATAGATTAATATTTATGAAGATACGAGGTTTTAATGTTAATGCTAGTGCATCATAAATCAATAACTACTAAGCTACTCTTAAACTTTTCCTAATTATAGATTATAAGTAAAATAATTTAAATATAATAATACGCTAACAAAATTTCCATACAATCAATTGACAGGCTGTTTCGCATACTTAGCATACGTAAAATCATCTAAAAGTTATATGAATAAATTCGTATTGATCAGCCGCAGTGCATAGCCTATTTTTGTTAACAAACATTACTCTATTTGTTTATAATTAATAGAAAAAGTTTTTTGTAAATTCGAAAATCTGTGCAAATATCCAAACTGCCATCTGTACGACGCATTATGTTCACAAACCCCCCTGAGTACATAGCTCAAAATTCTCAATTTTCGCGATGCTCAAATGTTTCATCTCTACATATATATATATTTGTACACGCCAAACGGTGAGAGAACTACTGCTTCGCTCATTTTCTGTTGAAATAAAATATTTTTTCCCATTGTTGCCAATTACCTATATTGGTCTGTACCAAAATCCTTAAAAAATTGTTCTAAAATAATTGTTAGCGCACAAAAAAACTTTAAAGAGAAATAATAACTTAACCGGCCTATTTTTTTGGACAAATTTTACTTACACGTAAAAACATAGGTCTTTATTTAACAGATTCTTTATTTTTCATTTTAGGTGCTTTAAAAAAAATGAAGTCAGAAATAATGAGTCAACTTTTGTTCAAACTCACTAAATTTATTTATTTATAACAATTAATTGCAAATTTGAACAAAATGTTTTTTGCATTTCCAGATTTTATGCTCATTTTAGATATAGCACGTCTTATAGTGCACAAAAAATAAATAAATTTGCTACAAAGATATTACATTAAAATTTGTATATTGTCTTTTATGCTAATTTATTTTGATATTTCTTATTTTATTTTATTATATTATCTTTTATTACGTTGTATATAATAAATTTGCTACAAAGATAGTTCATTAAAATTTGTATATTGTCTTTTATGCTAATTTATTTTTATATTTTATTTTATTTTTTATGAAGGTATGCTCTATTCTATTCGAAATTTTCGTTTTCGTTTACATATTACATATGTATTTATAATTAATTTAATTAATTATAATTTAATTTAATTAATTATAAATACATATGTAATAGTAAAGCGCCAATTGCATACCTAACCTGTGGTGTGAAATAGGTTAAATTCCGTTAGCACATTTCTTCGTTCTTAACTAAAAATTCGTGTTTTTTGAATTATGACGCTATCGAAGTAAATGGGCGATATATGTATATGTAGTTTATATTGGTGATATAGGCCTACTGGTGAACTGAGCACCCAAAACTAACATCGGTAGCGCGTCAACGGCGTATCTCCCGGGTGGTGTGGAAAAAGCAAATTTTCTATTCAATTTCAAGTAATTTCACCACAATTCTATATAAATTTCATTTGATTTTACATATTTGTTAAATTTTTTTTAAGGAGCTCCATAGCAAAACTTATAATTACATTTGAAAAGTTTGTAGAAAATTTAAGAAAATACAATCAAAGTTTATAACGTCTTAGGTCAAATTCAAAATTTTAATGAGAACTTTAAGTAAGACAGATCAGTTTGCTATATTTCCACTCACTGCTCAACTATTAACGCATTATTGCACTACCCCAACACTGGATGCATAGAGTGAGTTGAAAAAATACAAGCTGGTCGAATTTCTGCCACGGGCGATACTAGTTTTCATTATTCAAAGAACTTTATCCCTCATTGAGTAGGGTTTCTTTCAATAAACGAAATGTTTAATGCTATTAGGTTATAAGAAAAGTTAGTTGGTTTTACATAAATGAAAGCAAAAAAATCCATTTACCCAACTCCGACTTACATACATAGTTATGTAGACCTTTTTATCTACACCTACATGTTACAACCGTACATACATATTTATGCTGAAAGTATGTACATACATAGGTATCTACAAGCGTTTGTACATTTCATAAATATACTAATTTGACTTTTGCGAAAATCAAAGCGTAAAAGAATTTATGAAAAGGAATTTATAGCAACAACAATATTAATTACATATGTTGGTTGTATTATTGTATGTAGGTTTGCCGATGCACTCCAGCGATGAAAGGCCTTCCAACGTTGTTGATGCTGCTAGCTGTGAAAATTAGTTCTTCGCAAGTAAGATCGCTTACAGTGGGACCTGAGCGTTTCTCATCCCGTCAAATTTTATGCTTCCTCAAACACTTAGATTTTAATAGTATTCTTTTACACTAAAACGTAATATTTTTATGTCGAAAATTCAAGGCTAATTTTCTTTTAATAATAAGTAAATAGAGTACGCGAAATTTAAATTATGTTAAATATATATAATTTTTTTTTTTATATAACTATTAAACCGCGAGCACTGGCTTAGTTGTTTTTGCTTGGTATTTCCTTAGTATTCAAAATGTATCCCTTTTTTTCTTAATTTTCCTGCCTTAAAATTTATTTTTTCTTACCCAAAATATGGCGTTATGTGTCATTTGTTTTCTAAACCTCTTTTTTTTGGGTTTCTCAACCATTATATTATAGGTTTTCTTCACAATATTTTTTTTTTCTTACGCATCATATTTTTAAGTAGGAACTCTTTGGAGAATTTCTATTTATTCTAACTATATATATGCCTTGTTTAACAAAATATTTTTAATTTTTTTCTTACACTTTCTTTCTCTAAATTTTTTAACTATTAGCACATTTCTATCACTGCTTTTTCGCTACTTCATATCACTGTACACTATTTTATTTGTTCAGTGGCAGGAATATTCTTTCGTGTGAGCGCTAGGCGCCTTAGGTGCGCCTGGTATCCAAAGAAGAGGTGACTCGGTATATATTGCCGGAAATAACCCCGGATTGATGCTATGATATGATGATGTTCACTTTTTGAAGGGTGATATCTGTTAGGTCTCCGGAAAAAGTGGAGTTTTATAATGAAGGCATGGGCCCTTTTGATGTTCCAAAAATAAATGGATTCCACACCCACCCTTACGCTCAAAGGAGCGTCAATTGGCCAAGTGGTGTAAAAGTACGTGTTGTGGTGATGGGTGTGGTTGAAGATTTCGATTTATTAGAGGATGCTCCAAGAGGATGCTTGTACTCTATGGGACAGAAAAACCTACTTTTAGAACCTTGAAATTAAACACTTTAAATTCACAAACGTACCTTATTTAAGCAGGAGAACTTGCAGTTTTTAAGGAAGCTGGCTGGCTATACTTGTGGGCTGTGCGTCCACTCCAGTGGTTTGATAGAAATAACCGCAAAGTGTTAAATAAGTCCGAATTTTTATTCTTCAATCTACTGATTGAATAAAGGACAGAGTTATCAAAGAGGTTTTGGTACTGAAAACTCTTAAGGCTATTTTATCGCATGCGACGAATTTTGTTCCAAAAGGAATACGATACAATGCGAATGTCGATTCAGCTTTAAGGTGACCATTACAGAATTTGGATTCTAATTCGAATGACCCCTTAAGTTTTGGCTCCTTTGTGCTCACTTGAAAGGATGTAGTGAAAGGGGTTACCAACATAATTCACTAATAAAGCAGATTTGCTTTGTTTTTCTCCGTGCCTTGTTAAGAATAGTGAAGCTCTGATTCATCCGCTACTTTTTATTTTCAACAAATCGCTTGAGAATGGAGATTTTGGTTATGGGTCGAGGTCCACTTCAATAACCCAAGCAGTAATAAAGCAAATTTGCCTAACTGCCAATAGCTAAATTATAACTACCTCAAAATTATTTGAATACATATTAAAGGAGAAAATGTATTTACGACTGACCACCCAGTCTGAAATTCGAGGTTTAGGAGTAGTCTTCGACTCCAAGTTTATATTTCAAAGTCATATAAATCATACAATTGCTAAATCTTATTCAGTGCTTGCTTTCATTCGCCGGTGATGTGCGGACTTCACTGTCCCACTTTACTGAATCCGTCTAATTTTTGTTTATCCTATCCCTCCATAGAATTAATGATGGCTCCTTATTGACTTAAAGACGTTACACAATAGAATAATCATATTATCTTTTAGATTTGTGTTCAGCATCATCCAAGGCCTAGTAGATTTTCATTTTGTTTAAGAACGGATTAACTTTCTAGTTCCTCACAGGAACCTCAGAGATAATGACATATTTTTTCTTGAATGTGTGATGAGGAATAAATTTGCATACATATCATGCTTAATAAGTATAAATTGAAATTACAACTTCACGAAGTTTTAACTTAAATTATGGCAGTAATTGTATTTAATTCGTTCGTAGTCTGTAAGATTACTATATCTGAATAAATGAATAAAGAAACCAGAGGCAGAGGTAACACTGCTCCTGGCCGTTGAAGTTGTGAAATCGAATTGTAGCTGTACATGTGAACCAGCTGAAGAGAGTGTCCAAACTAATATGCGGGAAAAAATGCATTAGTAGGCTGAGGCCTACTTTATTTCGCAGTTTATGTGCTACAAAGTTAGCACCGATCACGCAATCACGGGGAAACGTTTATAAACAAGCTTATTATCCCTTTGTGGGCTAACGCTAAACTTTGGGTCGTACAAAAATCATTTGTTATAGTAGTCAAAGGAATTTATTATATAGATTTTTGGAGGGGGAGTTGTTTGAGGTTTGTGAACTTTTGAATTTCGGACTACATTAATCTAAAGTAGCCACTTCTTCAATGCAAAAACATTTTTGAAAGGCTCCATTGCGTATTTTTATATATCTTAATAGCAAATGAAGTGTGAAATTTAAATACATTATTGTGAAGGAAAATTCTGCGTTATAAACTCAGTGTTGTAAATTGTTTATTTGAAATCACAAATTGGTACGATTTAATGAACAATTGTCTTTCATGCCGCCACAAATACAAATACGATATTCCCTATGTGTCTTATGTTCCCCCTTTGCAAGGCGCATCAAGCACACCGAATCACACGCCGTCAGCACAGTGCACATGTGCTTAGTTTTCCTAGCCCTATGGTGGGCCCACTTCCGAATAACCGATGGAATTGAATGTATTATAATAAATACAAATATAAAATTATTCTTTCCGATTTCGGTAAACTCACTTCCGTTATATCCCTAATAAGGGCATATATTTAAAATTTCCGAACCATTATTTTTATTATTAAGATATGTATAGAAAATTTTTTTTTCTTGATACTGAAGCAATCTGCTGCAGTGCCATCAAAGATTTTCTGCGAAATAAATCAAGGGAAGTCTTGAGCGGGTGGTTGATTGCCATGCAAGTTAAATATGTAGATAGTTAAATGCGTTAACGATTGTATCCTAACATAATGGTGGTAGTAATAACGTCACTTTGTTGACGTGCGTCACCGCGTACATTCGATAAGGCAATCAAGATTTATCGCACGCGACATAATAAACAAAAATGTACATTTGCTAGCATTTTCATTTCACTTCAGAATACTCCTTTTAATGTTGTCTACTTTGCGTTAACAGTTTGTGTTTAACACTGACTGGGGCGTACAAATTGCTGCATGTGTTTTGCTGATAGCGATACTGCCTTTTCTGCTATTCACTTGTTATTTGCTATGCACATTGACAACAACGTATATTTAGAAATCTTGTCCGTTAAAAAATCATACTGGTGCAAGTAAAGGTTTTAGTAGATCTTTGATTCTGATTCCGATCTGTCGGATTTTCGAACTGAATTACATACAATATTTACAATGCAAACGCAAAGAGAGGTTACCAGGACTTAATTTTAAAATAAATCATATCACACTAGAGATGTGTATCTTGTGAAATGTCTACACATTCTATTTCGATTCCAATTTTTGGAACTAATGATTCCGCTTTTGGTTCACGTAAGCCGAATCCAACAAAGCTTAGCTGCAGTGCTTTTCTATTTGTCATATCTCTGCTCGATTTTGCTCTGGCCGCTTCGTGAAAAATCTGCATGGAAAGAGAACAAAAATCTTGCCGAGTTGATAAATTGCTCCCGATTTGGGAAATACCTGATTACTACATTTCTATAATTCCAGCTTAAAGTCTGACTTCTGGGGAAGGTCTGAAGTTGTGTGCATTGTTTGCAGGGCCGTAGAGAGAAAATCCGGGCCCGGGACTAAACAATTTACGGGCCGCCATTAAAAAATCCGCTAATACATTTGATTAATTTGAATTAATGACGTCTCATTCATGAATCATTATTGATGGATTACATCAAAAAAAAATGTTTGCCACATCAACTAAATGACTTTTGGACTAAGAGCTGAAAATAAAATTAACACAGAATATTTGCTAGTTATCATATATGTAATACTCCTATATTGCTACAACTTGCTAGGTATACCCACAAACATCAGAGTGCCGATATATTGGTTCCCCTCTTAATTCAGAAACACATTTTTTCAGATAACATTAGTCAGTACTCTTTTTTCAGAAAGCCAAAATTCAGAAGTCACAACTCAGAAACAAAAATTCAGAAATCAAAATTCAGAAGTCAGATATCAGAAGTCAAAATTCCGAAGTCAGAATTCAGAAGTCAAATTTCAGAAGTCGAAATTCAGAAGTCAAAATTCAGAAAGTAATCAGAGAACAAAAAAAACATAAAATTTTGCGCAAACTTTAATGTTTTTGCTGTCTGATTACTTTCTGAATTTTGACTTCTGAAATTTGTCTGCTGAAATTTGACTTCTTAATTTTGACTTCGGAATATTGATTTCTGAATTTTGACCTTAACAACTATGGTGGCGTCTCTAGCTTGGAGTACGACGTTGCTTTCATTAATGGTAGTCAGTATTTTGAACCAAATTGAGGACAGCAAGATACATTCGATCTTGTTGATGTACTTGAGAATTCCGGTAACATCTCCGTATGCTTATGCAGTCAAATTTAGCTTAAGTAATGCGTTTAGTGTTTGTGTTAATCCTGGAACATGGTTTGCGAATGGTCTGATTACCCAAATTCTAGCCGACCACCTAGTGTCTGAAAGACTGTGAAGAGAGCTCGGTACATTTTTTTGAGGATGTCCCATCATTGTGGACTGTTGCCGAAAATAGTAGAATATTTTTGTACAACTCCAAAGAAAGTAATTGCACCCGTACAACATTCTGCAGCATCAACACCACATAAATTCAGACTGTCGGTTGCACAAGGCGTGAAATCAGTATTCGAGTTTTTGTCGAGAATGTGACGTTGTGCTCCGTTGTAAGCTCTTTTCATATTGGCGCCGTTATCGTACCCTTGTGCACGACAATATTTTAATGATATTTTATGTTTACCTAGAGTATGGCAAACTAAATCAGCGATTTCCTGACCAGTTTTTTTGTTATAATCCACGAAAATCAAAAACCGTTCTAGAATTGTAAAATTTGTTGATTTCGAATTGAAATGGAGGTAGCGCAAAATGAACGTAGTCTGTTCAAAGTGACTAGCATCACGCATAGCATCAACGATAATTGCAAAATACTTGGCTTTCTTGCGTTGATCAAATATAGTTTCCCCCAGGTGTTTTGCACAAATTTCTATAAACTCGTTCTGAATGTTTGGGGAAAGATAGTGAACTTGTAAAAGTTTGTGCTGCTGTTGTGAAATCCTCACTTTCTCCAAATGATCTCTAAGTATCGGATCATGATGGCTTATTAGTTCTAAAATGCCAAACATTTCTATTGTGTCGTTCACCAAGATATGTATATACTTTCGCTTCTGAAAGCTATGCCTCTTTCACCCAAAAATAAAATAGTGTTCAAAATTCTATATAAAACTACTTTCCACTTTTGAGTTTCAGTGATTAGCTGTTCATTGATAAGTGTATCAATTGTAGCCTCCTTTTGAATTAGATTTTGTAAAGATCGCCATTGAATATAACATTTAATCTGATTTTAAGTAGTTTCGTGTGCTGGCAGTTTATCGTATAGCTTCTTCCACACCTGCAATTTCGAATGTCCGCCAGGATAACAAATTTTCGGTCGATTTAAAGTATTGGTGCTTAACAGAAGACATGGTAGGCAATAAAAAGTATTGCTACTGGCACTCCACACCAACCAGTCACGATCCACTTTCTCTCCATTTGGCAAGATTCTGTTTAACAACGAGGTAGGAAATGCCTCGTCATGACGATTACGTGGAAAAATAACAGGACACTTTTGATGACCTCGACGAATTATCCCGTTGACTTTTTCAGATCGCAGAAACTCATTATTCAAGGTACCCATGTCGAAGTCGTTTAAATAATCTGGATTTTGATACAGAGTTTGTGGTATTGTTGGAAGACTTTTTGAAGATGAGACTTCGTCAGTGTTATCACGAAACTTTACGATTTCGGATTTATGTAAACATACATTCTTGTTTGATGTTTTTATTGTATCCTCACAGTTCGAAGGCCCAGGCAAAAAATCACTATCAATAGTCGAATCGGATGCGGAACCTGAATGGTTTTGAGCCAGCTGCCAAATGAAATATTTATTGATGTATATTGGAACGATTTTCCGTCATCCCTTGTCAAATTTGGTTTTGAGACAAACCGGTTTCGGCGTTGTGCCATCGTCAGTGTCGATTTTCGTTCTGATCTGTTGTTGTCGTTTGTCCTGTATTTATAGTTCGTAGGTATATGAGCAGGTATTGTCAAATTGATGCTTGTGTATATTTAGTTATATATTAATATTTATTCTTAAATTTTATTATATTACTAGCAGACCCGGCAGACGTTGTTCTGCCCTAAATTTGGTCTACCTGCATACATTTTAATAAGCTTTTTCCGTCTAACTCTGCCCTCCCTCCACTCTTCACTTTTTTCTAATCCTTTTATTCACCCCTTCCTCCGTCTTTTTCGCTTCATCTATCTCCATCTTCGTCTCATTCTATCTCTTTCTCAGCCTTCTCTCTTTTCTCTTCTTTCAAGTTCTCCTCATTCTTCTTCATCGCTCAATGCCTGTCCCAGAGGGTGGTATGTATTTTGTTCCAGTCCCAGTCTTTGCTGACTAGGTCATGTTATGCGAATTTTAGTTGGGAAACAGAGAAAGACGTCCACTGAGTTGGGACAGGCAGATTGAGAAAGACTTCATCTCCCTTACTTACTTAACTGCCGCTTAACCGTTTAACTGGTTATGGCCGTCCTACAAGGCACGCTATTTTCTCTGTCAACCGACGCCAATTGGTCACACAAGGGAGTTTAAATTGTTTTCCACCTGGTACTTCCAGCGGAGTGGGGGCCACCCTCTACCACTACTTCCATAAGCGGGTTCCCATAGAAGCACTTTCTTCGCCGGAGTATCATCTTTCATTTGCATAAAATGGCCTAGCCAGCGCGCCGCTGCGTTTTAATTAAATGGACTATGTTTATGTCTGCGTAGAGCTCGTACAGCTCATCGTTAAATCTTCTTCGGTACTCGCCATCGCCAACGCGTGGAGGTCTATTATTCTTTCGAAAAAATTTATCTCGAACACTCCCAGGGCCGCTTCATCTGATATTGTCATGTTCCATGCTTCTGCACCATACAGCAGGACGGGTACGATAAGTGACTTGTAAAATATGACAGACTGCCAATGATTTCGCAACTCGACTCTCACACCTGCTCTCTGAGAGCACAACTCATCCTGAAGGAATACAGGAGCAGTGGGAGCATACCTCCAAAGCACTTCGTACTGCCGCCGAGGAAAACATTGGTTACCGGCGGCCACGAAAAAACAACTGGTACGATGAAGAACGCCGCGTTGCAACCGAAAGAAAAGACGCTGCCTACAGGGCTACGTTAAAAGCGAGTGCGACAAGAGGAGTGTGTGAACGCTATCGTGAGTTGAAAAGGGAAGCGAGACGCCTTTTCAGGAAGAAAAAAGCAGAAGCAGAAAGGCGTGACTGCGAGGAGCTTGAGCTGCTAGCCACCAGGAATAAAGTCCGAAAATTCTACCAAAAAACACGGCGACAGACGGAAGGTTTTAAGACCAGGGCAAGCTCCTGTAGGAACTAAAACGGCGACCTTGTAACTGATGTCCAGAGAGTGCTTAGATTATGGAGGGAATACTTCTCTGCTCTCCTAAATGGAGGCAGCAATTCACCGCGCAGAGATGAAGAACCCGATCCCGCAATCGATGATGATGGAATATATGTCCCCCCGCCCGATTATGACGAAATTAGAATAGCAATAACCAGATTGAAAAACAACAAGGTCGTGGGCGCTGATGGATTGCCTGCGGAGCTATTCAAGTACGGCGGCGAGGAGTTGGTCAGGCGCATGCAGTACCTTCTTAGCAAAATATGGGCGGACCAGTGCATGCCCGACGGTTGGAATCTAAGTGTTCTTTGTCCAGTCCACAAGAAGGGGGATACTGCAAAATGCACCAACTATCGTGGAATCAGCCTTCTTAATATCGCATATAAAGTCCTTTCAAGTTTATTGTGCGAAAGATTGAAGCCCACCGTGAACCGGCTGATTGGACCTTATCAGTGCGGCTTCAGACCTGGTAAATCTACCATCGACCACATTTTCACAATGCGCCAAATCTTGGAAAAAACCCGTGAAAAGAGAATCGACACACATCACCTCTTCGTCGACTTTAAAGCCGCCTTCGACAGCACGAAAAGGAGCTGCCTATATGCCGCTATGTCTGAATTTGGGTTCCCCGCAAAACTTATACGGCTGTGCTAAATGACTTTGAGCAACACCATCAGCTCAGTCAGAATTGGGAAGGACCTCTCCGAGCCGTTCGAAACTAAACGAGGTTTCAGACAGGGTGACCCCGTATCGTGCGATTTCTTTAATTTAATGCTGGAGAAAATTATACTAGCTGCAGAACTTAACCGCACCGGAACAGTATACTAGAAAAGCGTTCAATTACTGGCATATACTGATGACATTGATATCATCGGCCTAAACACCCGCGCTGTTAGTCCTGCTTACTCCAAGCTGGAAAAAGAAGCAGTAAAGATGGGTTCGATGGTGAATGACGACAAAACGAAGTACCTGCTGTCATCGAGAAAAGGGCCAACGCATATGTGCCTTGGCAACAACACTACTGTTGGCAGCCACAATTTCGAAATAGTAAAAGACTTAATTTATTTGGGAACCAGCTTCAACACTAACAACAACATCTGCTCTGAAATCCAGCGAGGACTCACTCTTGCCAATAAATGCTGCTTTGGACTAGGTAGGAGTTTGGAGTAAGAGTACTAACGGCGCGGGTCATTAGGCCGATGATATCAATGTCATCAGCATATGCCAGTAATTGCACACTTTTATAGAATATTCTTCCAGAGCGATTAAGTTCTGCAGCTAGTATAATTTTCTCCAGCATCAAATAAAAGAAATCGCCCGATAGGGGGTCACCCTGTCTGAAACCTCGTTTAGTTTCGAACGCCTCGGAGAGGTCCTTCCCAATTCTGACTGAGCTGATGGTGTTGCTCAACGTCATTTTGTACAGCGGTATAAGTTTTGTGGGGAAACCAAATTCAGACATAGCGGCATATAGGCAGCTCCTTCTCGTGCTGTCGAAGGCGGATTCAAAATCGACGAAGAGGTGATGCGTGTCGATTTTTTTCGCGGGGCTTTTCCAAGATATGGCGCATTGTGAAAATCTGGTTGATGGTAGATTTACCAGATCGAAGCCACACTGATAAGGTCCAATCAGCCGATTCACGGTGGGCTTCAATGTTTTCCAATCTGGTTGTTGTTATTCTGACTTCGTCATAATAGGGTGGGGGAATAAATTTCCATCATCATCGATTGCGGGATCGGATTCATCATCCCTGTGCGGTAAATCGGTGTCTCTATTTAGGAGAGCAGAGAAGTGTTGCCGTTTTCGTTCTTATAAGAGTTTACCCCGGTCTTAAAACCTTCCGTCTGTCACCGAATTGTTTGGTAAAATTTTCGGGCGTTATTCCTGGTTCCAGCTCAAGCTCCTCGCACTCACACCTTTCTGCCTCAGCTGTTTTCTTCCTCTTCGTCTTCCTTCCCTTTTCAACTCGCGATAGCTTTCACACACTTCACTTGTTGCGATCCCTTTTAACGTTGCCCTGTAGGCAGCGTCTTTTCTTTCGGTTGCAACTCCGCATTCGTCATCGTACCAGTTGTTTTTCCTTGGTCGCCGGTAACCAACTTTTTCCTCGGCGGTAGTACGAAGTGCTTTGAGATATGCTCCCACTGCTCCTGCATTCCGTCGGGTTGAGTTGTGCTCTCAGAGAGCAATTGTAAGAGTCGAGCTGCAGCCTTTCGACATCTAGCTTTCTTTAGTTTCTGGTTCCTTGGTTTTAGCTGCGCAGTGGCGGTGCATATTTTGGCTGCGACGAGGTAATGGTCCAAGTCGATGTTAGGTCCTCGGATCGTGCGCACATATGGACGCATGTCGTCCGTCTATCACAACGTGGTCGATCTGATTGCGAGAATTTCCATTGGGGGACAGTCATGTAGCTTGATGTATCTTTTTATGCATGAAACTTGTGCTGGATATGACCAGGTTTAGAGCACCGGCAAAGTCAATCAGCCTCAGTCCATTAGGAGAAGTTTCATTGTGTAGGCTGAACTTTCCGACTGTGTGGCCAAAAACACCTTCTTTGCCCCTGAAATAAATAAGAATGACGATTTAATAAATTTTTCTTTTATTTTAACAAAACTATATTTCTTTAATACTATTGAAAGATAAATACATTTTCTTTTATTCAAAGTAATTTTAATGAATCGTATGATTAATTATTTTAATCAAATTTTCCGAATTACATGTTAACAACTCAACATCAAGAATACAATTGATTAATTTCGTCTCGATTGTGTCCAAAGAACAGAGAACTGTTCTCAGTCTACATATTTATTAGCTTTACTGATTACTTGGTTTGTTTTACTCAATGTGCAGTCTCGAGTTAAGTTTCAATTAACCCTTTAAGAGTCACGGATAAATATTAGGTATGTAACTCCAACCTCGCATGATTAAGTATTAATTAGTCCTGAAATGCGTTTTTCTTTCTTAAAAGTATATAAATATATGTACATTTCATTATTTTTGATGTCAATGTTATTAACACTTGAATGAATAATTCTTTAAGCTAAAAGCAAAGATATTTACCAATACTTATTTTTGTTTTCTCTTTGAATAATCTCTACTTTTTTGTTTTTTATCGAAAGTTGCATTTTCAATAGACTTTCTCTTTACTGTTCGCCTATGGCGTTTACATCCCTTGTCATCTTTGAAATACGTATTTCCCTTTTCTTTTAATTTTTGATAACATATTTTGGTAAGTGTTTTAGATTATGAAATCCTAGATTCTTAACTAGTTTTCTTTCCCGGTATTGATGATGATCTACTCTATTTTCATTTAACTCACTAATTCTTTTACGTTAATAACCTTCTACTCATTTTCTCAAAATTTCCCATTTTTCTGGATTTAGATTTGAATGTAAGAGATCGTTTGGTTTATATTTCGTTGTAGAGTGGATCGTGTTGTTATAAATTTCTACTGCCTTGAAAGCTAAGGTTTTGTTTTCCATATACTTAGTCCTTTCTGTAAGCTTGAATAAACGGATATGCTCATTTAGTGTCGAATGAAACCTCTCTAAGTCAGAGTTTCCATTATGCGTGTTGGGCGAAGTAAAATGAAATAAAATTTTTTCTTCAGAGAGGAAGTTTTTTATGAAGGCTGTATTAAACTCGTTGTCAGCTGCAATTTTACAAGGTTTTCCTAAAATAGCAAATCTTTGTTTTAGCAAACCAACAATCGATGTAGAATTCTTATCTGTAATTGGATGTATCGAAACATGCTTAGTTAATTTATCGATGCACGTAAGAAACATTGAATTCTTATTTGCGAACCAGATATCGATATGTATTATTTCGTTTGGGTCTGCTAGGCGTTTCTGTTATTGAAAATTTTATTTTGCATGGATTTCTATCATATTTACACATATTACAAATGATACAGTTGTTGATATACTTATGTATTTCCAACTTTAGGTTAGGGTAGTAAATTATATCTCTTAATTCCAAATAAGTCTCCTTGATACCTCTGTTATTTGTATCGATATGGTTTTCTTCGATTACCTCTAGTAGCTTTTCTAAACTTGTTATATCTTCTAAAAATTTGTTACATTTTAATATTTTCATATTTGTTAGTAGTATGTTTATGAGGCTTCTGGACCACATTTTGTATGGAAAACTCGATGCATGTCTCACCCTATAAACTCAATACCAGGAATGAGACCAGTTCTATATTTTCGGCTCAGTCTGGATGAGTCTGACCGTAGGAATGGGCTCAGTTCTACATTTATCTTAACCTGAAATTTTTACCACCTCTCAAGATCATGCAACAATTTCGTTGCCTACATTTAGGCGCAAACGTTCTTAAGCTTAGAACTTTTTGCATTTGTATGGAAAAACTCGGACCATGTCCACCCTACCAACTCATTACACATTCTTTTGGTTTGTGTTCTGGCTGATCTATAAGAAAAATCAGATCTTTTTGTTTTTGTTCTGCCTGCAAAAAAAAGAGCTTAGACGTCTTCAATACAGGAGAGTATCGAGCTCAGATTGTAAAAGGGGGCCTTAAATTTTTAAAGGGCTCCAAATTTTTAAATGACCCCTCATATTTCTAATGAGCCCTAGACTTCGCCCGAGCGTTTTTAAAGAGTCCCTTAGATTTTTAAAGAGCCCCTTGACTTTGTCTTGTATACATACTGGCACATATATTTGTACGTGAGAATTTCCTGAAGCCGCATAATTAGTTTTTAGGTTTTTAACTAAAGTGCATCTTTACCATGGTATTGTGGTTTCTTTGTCACACAGTTCTGCAGTGTTTTCATTTTCATTATGGAAAAACTCGGAGCATAACTCACCCTAAAAACTCATTCTACATTTTTCCGGTTTGTGTTCTGGCTGATCTGTAAGAAAAAGCTTAGAACTTACTTTCGGGGCAGTCTGGGATGAGTCTGGTCGTAGGAATGAGAAAAGTTCTATATTTATCTTGACCTGAAATTTATGTCACCTCTCAAGATCATTCAACAATTTTGTTGGCTAAATTTAGACGCATACGATCATCAATACAGAAAAGTATAGAGCTCAGATTTTAAAAGAGGGCTCCAAATTTTTACAGAGTTCCTCGACTATTTATATATATATATAATATATATATATATTGGAACAAGTTTCCTATGGAAGGATGTGTCCATCGGTATGTATTTTGTGGTTTGTTGATATATACCGTGCAGTTTCGCACTACATTCAATTCAGTATCAAAGAGGTAGTACAATAAAAAAGAAGAAAATGACTTTCCCGAAATATTTAGAAAAGTTTTTATCAAAATATGGTGACTTAATTGATGATGAACATCGAATATTTTTTTATTCTGTGATAAATGATATCAGAGCCATTCACAATGGGTTACACAAGAAAGATTGTAATTTTGCTGATAATTCATATAAGGAAACAGTAGATATATATAATACCTCACATTTCTTATGGAGAACTTATTTATGGTAGCCTTGATTCGCTGTCGCTTAATAAATTGCAGATAGCCATATACAATACTGCTCGGTTCGTATTTTCTAAGAAGAAATTTGACCATATATCTTCGTACGCTGCCCAAATTCTCGGAAGTGACGTTTGTACTTTCCTAAAAATTAGAAATTTATGTTTCTTACACAAACTACTACATTTTCAATGTCCGCCTTACTTATTTAATAAACTAACTTTGTGTCAGTCTACTCGGACTCTGATCCCTAACTTTAAGTACGTGACATCCTCCAGAATATTCTTTGTCAGTACAATCCGTGTTTGGAACTCACTACCTTCCAAGACGAAAGCAATCAGAAAAGCCAGATGTTTTAAACTAGCAGTAATATCCTTCCTTAATCCATAACTTATCTTAATTATATTATTCTATCAACTTACTTTAAATTATATAATTCTATCATTGATTATTCAACAAATGGACCAAGGATGCTCCTTTCACACAATGTACTTATAAAAATTAATAGATTTTCTTTTTTAAATGTTATTATCTACTTTACCTTTTATTCTTCAAGAAAACTCCTTTTTATATGTAATTTGTAGTTGTAAGATCTGATTGATGTACTATCTAAAAGACAAAGTCTTACTTGTACAAATATGTTCAAATAAATAAATAAATAAATATGTAATTGTATTTCGCATTATTCACGATATAAACTATTAAAAAAATTTTTATAATTTATATGCTGTCATATTTAAGAAGCCCAGATTTTTATAATTTATATGCTGTCATGTTTAAGAAGCCCAGATGATTGTAATCAATGTGAGAACACATTTTATTAAAATTATAAAGATATCCTTTAGTTAATTATGCAACTCTCATGTACTTATATTTGTAAATATGTACATACAAACTTATTACCTAATAAAAAGACAAGCAAAATGATCAATCTGCCCCTACGGGTGCCCAACTGGCCCTTTTTGTAGACGAGAAAAAAAGGAGATGGGGGTGTTGGTGGGGGGTTGTTGGGTGGGGTGGGCGGTATATCAGAGCGCCAAGACAAAGTCGAGGGACTCGGGTGAGTTATACTCCGAGTTTTTCATACAAAATGAAAAACACTGCAGAACTGTGTGATAAAGAAACCACAATACCATGATAAAGATGCACTTTGGTTAAAAATCTAAAAACTTCAGGAAATTCCCACGTACATATATATGTGCCCGTATGTATACAAGACAAAGTCAATGGGCTCTTTAAAAATCTGAGGAACTCTTTGAAAACGCTCGGGCGAAGTCTAGGGCTCATTAGAAATATGAGGGGTTATTTAAAAATTTGCGGCCCCCCCCCCCCCCCCCCCCCCCATTTAAAATCTGAGCTCGATACTCTCCTGTATTGATGGATGTCTAAGCTCTTTTTTTCTTGCAGGCTGAATGCAAAACAAAAAGCTCTAAGCTTTTTCTTATAGATCAGCCAGAACACAACCCGGAAGAACGTATAATGAGTTGGTAGAGTGAGACATGCTCCGAGTTTTTCCATACAAATGCAAAAAGCTCTAAGCTTAAGAACGTTTGCGCCTAAATGTAGGCAACGAAATTGTTGAATGATCTTGAGAGGTAGTAAAAGTTTCAGGTCAAGACAAATATAGAACTGGCACATTCCTTCGGTCAGACTCTACCAGACTGGGCCGAAAATATAGAACTGGTCGCATTCCTAAGGCCAGACTGGTGACAGCCTGGAGAAAAGTATGAGTTTTTAGGGTGAGACATGCACCGAGTTTTCCATACAAAATGTGATCCAGAAGCCTCATAAACATACTACTTTTGTTGAATTTGAAAATAATTTTACAATAGATTTTTGGAATTTTTTAAACATATCAAATTCTTTACAACCCTGCAGTCAAAAGCCAAAGTAGTCGGTAAATATTCTAGTTCATTGACTAGAATTTTTTGGGTTATTCATACCAGTTGGTGTATGAGTAGTTATTTAACTAGAATTTTGTGGCGTTCATCATACTATACAGTTTTAGAATAGTTCATTGACTATTATTTTGTGGTGTTATTCATAGTAGTTAGTATTGGAATAATTTATTCGACTAGATTTTCGTCTGTCGGACTCGAGGAAATGCGCGAGTGCCAGTTTGCAATCCATACTTCAATTAACAATTCTAGATAGCGTCCAAATCAACGGGCACATAAACACAAGCATGATGAGTCGACCCCCACCGTTACCTCAACAGAGGTTAAAGAAGATATCGAAAACGCCAAGCCTTCCATATCAATAGTCCCAGACGGATAACCTATGGCGATGCCAAAACACCTTGGCCATGAGGGCATCAGCAGCCTAGCACATTTTTTCTACTTGGCGTTAAAAGCCTTTGCCATTCCAGAATAACGGAGAATGGCAAGGATAAAACCAGTACCAAATACCGGAAACCCAGCCAGTACCTAACGATATTATGCTTTTGGTCAGTAACGAAAACATTTGAAGCCGTTAAGATTCCCTCAATTAAATGAAATTCTTCGGTTATCCAGCCATCAGCATGACTTCCGTAAAGTGCATATCACTACCACCGTTTTGAACTCCATTAACACTAATCACAGGATGGTGCAGTGCAGCTTGGCCTGTTTTGACGTAGTCAACCACGACTGGTTCGTCCTTCTCCGTTAGATAGATAGATAATTTATTGAGGATTGCACTACGACCATTGGTCTATTGTGCCCTCACCTCCTTCACAGCACATCATCCAAGCCGACTTCCTTGATGAACCCTAGCCGTTCTCTTGGCTTGAGGATTTAATGTGGGAATGTGTTTAGGTTTTATATATATGTACGTATTTTTATCAAAATTTATTCCAAAGAATAATGTATTGAAGTGATACATTTTAAAGTGATATATGTATGTATATTAACTTGGGTCAATTTGTATGGACGAAAGTTAACCAATACCGCGCCATTGATTTATCGATAGGATTTGGGCTGAAGAAAAATAAAGTTCCACTACGCATACCAAAAAAAAATTTTCGAGTTTGCGAAAAAAATAATGGCGAAAGGGTAAATTTTTCGCCAAAACCCAAAAAAAAAATTTTTTTTTTTTGCAAGAGACTGTTGTAAAAATCAATGCCGCGATATCGGTTGATAAATCGACCCAGTCTAATATACATACTTTTTATATATATGAAATATAATGAATAAAATGAATTTGAGCTAATTTATCAATTTTCAAGTAATTTTTCAACCCAACTAGAACTAGTGTATTAACTAGTAGGATGCTGATGCAAATATCGAATAGTATGTCAACTGGTATTACAATGATGCACACACTGAGCAGTATGCCAACTGGTATGTTGAGGTTGAATACACTAACTAGTATGTCAGTTGGTAGATATTGATGTATATAATAACTAGTATGCCATCTCGTATAATGCCTGCGCAAAGGCTGACTAGTATGTTAATTGGTATTGATGAGTATGGTGACTAATATGGCATTTGGTACGATGTTGGTGTACATAATGACTAGTTTGTCAATTGGTATGATGCAGATGCAGAGACTGGCAATTGATATTTCGTAGGACATCGCCATGTTAAAAATACCAGTTGCTAATATGAAAAAATTACAGAACTGATACTAGTTGGGATTTTTGGCTAACTAGTATTCATTTAGTATACATCTAGTTAGTTTGACTGCAGGGAATAGACTCCCACTGTTCCTTTTATAGGAAATATTTCTTTTAATACGTAATTTTCGTCATATTCTTGAAGATACAATCTCGTTCTTCTTTTTTTCTTATATACAAATTTGTTGATGAAAGAATTTGAGTTTGATTTTTCTATAATCAAATGATATTTACAAATGTTAACAGGATTTTCTGTTATATAGATATGGTCAGCATTATTCTCTATACCACTATGTATGGTAGCTACGTCAGACCTAATTTCTTCATCATTGAAATGGTTTACACCTGCGCGACTGAGAAAGTCGGCTACATAATTGTCTTTTCTTTTAATGTACTCACTTTTAAACTCGTATTCATTTAAATGAATCTACCACCTTTGGAGCTTGGAGTTGGGTTCTTTAAGAGAATTTAACCAAACTAGTGGCCGATGATCCGTTTGTATCTTAAACATTCGCTCAAAAAGACACGGCCTGAATTGCTTTGTAGCCCAAACAATAGATAGAAGCTCCTTTTCTATCGTGCTGTAGCTTATCTCATGTTGATTTAGAGTTCGAGAAGCGTATGCTATCGGATGACCATTTTGGGAAAGCACAGCGCCCAAAGCCGCGTTACTAGCGTCAGTGGTTAACGTAAATTGCTTCTTAAAATCAGGGTATGCTAACACGGGACTGGTGCATATAAGATCTTTAAGCTTGTTAAATGATTCAATGTACATCTGATCCGATATAACGATTTTTGTGTCATGCTTCAGAAATTTGGTCATTGGAAGGCTTATTTTTAGTAGTCCCTAATGAATTTACGGTAAAAGCCTGTAATGCCCAGAAAGGATTTAATCTCCTTCGTTGTGCGTGGTAGCTAAATGCTTTTAATAATTTCAATTTTATTTGGATTCAGCATTATTCCGTTGTTAGTTAAGATGTGCCCTAAGTACTCAGTTTCATGCCGAAAGAAACTGCATTTATCGATCTGTACCTTCAAATTATATTCAACTAATCTCGTAAATATTTCATTAAGGGAATCTCTATGCTCTTGAATTGAAGTAGAGAATAAATACCAATACTTCGTCCAGGTATACCACGCAAATGCTGTTGATGTAGTCGTGCAAATTCTCATTCATCATTATCATCATCATCTGAAACCCTGCAGTCAAACCAATTAGTTGTATACTAGAAGAATACTAGTTAGCCAAAAATCTCAACTAGTATGAGTTCTGTAATTTTTCCATATACACAACTGGTATTTTTAACACCGCGATGTCCTACGAAATATCAATTGGCAGTATCTGCATCAGCATCATACCAACTGACAAACTAGTCATTATATACACCAACATCATACCAGATGACATACTAGTCAGCATACCCATCAGCGTCCTACTAATTGACATACTAGTCAGCCTTTGCGCCAGCATTATATGGCATACTAGTCAGCATACCCATCAGGGTCCTGCCAATGGACATACTTGTCAGCCTTTGCCCCAGCATTATACCAGATGGCATACTAGTCAGTATACCCATCAGGGTCCTACCAATTGACATTCTAGTCAGCCTTTGCGCCAGCATTTTACCAGATGGCATACTAGTCAGCATACCCATCAGGGTCCTACCAATTTACATACTAGCCAGTGTATTCAACATCTACATACCAGTTGGCATACTACTCAGTCAGTATGCATCATTGTAATACCAGTTGACATACTAGTCAATATTTGCATCAGCGTCCTACTAGTTAATATAATAGACCTAGTCGGGTTGAAAAATTACTTGAATAAATTAGCTCAAATTCATTTTATTCATCATATTTCATATATATAAAAGTATGTATATATATACATATGTATATCACTTTAAAATTTATCACTTCAATACATAATATTTTGGAATAGATTTTAATAAAATTACATATACGTATATAAAAATTAAAAAGTATAGTTCAAATTTGCTAAACTACTTCAAATGCATTTTTGATTAATTTAATTTAATTATAAAGGTATTAATGTATAGATATCACTTCATATATATCACTTCAAAATATATAAAAATAGCTACTAATGTAAATAAAATTACTTATATAAAATAACTAAAAAAATAATAGTTCAAAATTTTCTAACTAAATTCAAATTCATTTCAAAAATAACATACATCTTAGGAACTAATGTAAATTAAAATTATTTATATATAAAACTAAAAAGTTATAACTCAAAATTTTCTAATTAAACTCAAATTCATTTCAAAAATTAACCTTCAAGGTTTCATTATTCTTATGCAACTAAATAGCTACACCTTTTTTAAGTTTAGTTACGAAAGTTGCAGTTGAAATTCAGAATTGTAAATTGAAGTTCATAAAATTATAATTGGAGTTAAGAAAATCTCGCGTAGCACAGCATCTAAATGCGTGTTAGAGTGTAAGCAGTCTCTGGAGAGAATCGGGACAGGGAGAAGCATACATCTATATTGGGTCCCAGGGCATATGGGAATAGATGGGAATGAAAAAGCGGACGAATTAGCTAAAAAGAGCGCATCCCTTGAAGCTTGCTCCGTAGACGTCCCAATTAGATTGGGCGAGATTAAGCGAAGGCGAGAGGTGCACATGATCGACCAAGCAGAAAAGGCGTTGGTTCAAGCGCGGGGCTGTAAAGTGTCGAAGATTATGTGTAGGTCTTACAACCTTAGACTAACACAGTTGCTTCTATCATTAAAAAGAGAGGACTGTAGACTCATGACGGGTATTCTGACTGGACACTGCCTTCTGGCGTCACATGCCTTTAAATTAGGCTTGGTCAGTGATAGCAGGTGTAGGAAGTGCGGGTTGGAGGAGGAAACGATCGAGCACGTTCTGTGCTCGTGCCCTGCACTTGCCAGGCTAAGACTCCAGCTATTAGGAGTGATACAGCTGTCAGATCTAGAAGCAGCAAGTGGCTTAAGTCCTAGGAAGCTTCTAGTATTTGCCAAGAGGACGGAGTTATTTTATAACATAGGTCCTGGTTTTTGATAGGGTTTTTCAGTTTGGTCGTTAAAACAAACTTCTGGTAACACTACGGACTCAATCAGTCTATGTGAGGTCCTCATGGACCGGCCAATTCAACTTACCTACCTACCTAAGAAAATTACAATTGTAGCTTAGAATATATAATTGTAGTTAAAAAAGTTTTAATTGTAGCTCAAAATATTTAAATTGAAACATTTTTTAACTTCAATTATAATTTTCTGAATTTCAATTGCAAATCCTTAGCTTAAATTGTTATTTTATGAACTCCAACTGAACATTCTGAACTTCATTTTTAATTTCTGAACTTAAATTGGAACTTTCTGAACTAAACCTGAAAAAGGTGTAGTGAAGCAGGTTACTCCAGCCTTTCTGGCAATGGTTTTACTGCCTTCGCCATGCCGCCTTTTTTTGGAAAAACCGCTTATTATGCAACTGCATTGCTTGTCGTAGTTGTTCTTCCGTTTCATCATTAGAAGTCAGACTTATAATAGATTCTGCGATATAATAATATATTAAGATTATGTTAATTTAATACTTTTTAAGGATGTTACCCAAGAAAACTGAATAAAACTTTGCGTGTTCTTTAAGGCCATTCTTCCCATGAGTGCCGTCAACATTGTAGTCCATTATGACTGCAATGCTGAGGACTTTGTGAAGGTTTTTGCTTCAACGAATTTTGTAGCAAGTTCCTAAGTGTTGAAATCTGTGAAAATAATTATTAAAATATACCAAGTATGATACAAAATCATTCCAATCACAACATAGCTTTAACTCAATTCACGAAGTCCATAACCAAAAAATGTTTTTAAGAACAATTTTTAATATATCTTGTAATTGTTGGTTTGGGACTTTATTAATTCAGCTACCGATAAGTAATTAGGAAAACTTTAAAACAAATGTTTACTATCCAGAAGGAAGTATGACGCCGCGCAAGTGTTGTTGTTCTATTCTAAAAAACAGGCAACGCCTTTACGGGGTATTTCGTTCTTTTGTGAAAATTGTTGCCTGCTCGCAACGCAAAAGCGTTACACTTTTACCCTGTTTAAAATGGCGGTGTGGCAGTGCAAATCTGTGAAACCCTCAATTCGCTCTTGAGTTCCACATATACTCTGTTAATATGAGTGCAGATCAACTGCCAGATTGCGCATTCAAAATTGATTCGTTCTGCGCAGCTACGTCACAGTTGACTGTTTGAGCGAATGAAAGAGAGAGAGAAAAAAACAAGAGCTAAAGGAAGATGACGTAAGAATTGCCCATAAAAAAGAGATGATCTAATGTTTACATGCGCAATGCGTAATCTTTTTGTGTGATTTGTAATGTTTGTGAATATGGTGAGATGAAATGCTCTTTGTATGCACTATAAATGTTGACAATTTTCTGAGGTAGGAGTAACACTATTAAGGCGTTACCATTTACTTAGGCAACAAATTATTTCAGAAAAGAAAACCCTATTAGTGTTTGCCAAATCACTGCCGATAAATACTTTATTCTAATTGAAAAAACATGTTTCTAATTGTTTGAGCCTTTTTATTGGGACCTTCGGTGTGATAGGCTGAGTTCCCTTTCTGAAAAAATTAACCCGATTTAAGAAAACTTAAATAAAAAACAAGTAAGGACGGGACTGTCTTCGGCTCTGCCGAAAACTTCATATCTTTCATGAATGGCGTTGAACAATAATCTTATCCAATTCGTAATCTCCAAATAATCGGGTGTATAAGATAAAAAATATATAGTGAACAGATGTACATACCTAAGCGATGTTTAAGATAAATATAAAATAAAAAAAAAATAAATATAAAATAAAACAAGCAAGGACGGGACTGTCTTGGGCTGTGCCGAAGACTTCATACCTTTCATGAATGGGGCTGAACAATAATTTTATCCCGTTCGTAATCTCCGAATAATAGGATGTATAAGATAGGAAATATATAGTGAACAGATGTACATACATAAACGATTTTTAAGATAAATATAAAATAAAAAATAGCAAAAATCCCCTTATCTGAACGATCGGTTGTATGGGATATATATTATATATAGCTCCGATCGAAATGATTTTTACAGGAAATCTTCTATGATATATTAGAATATACATATATCACCAAGGTTCACGTTTTTATATTGGAAACTAAGGGAGAAATGGCCAAAACTCTTTCTATCTGAACGATCGGTTGTATGGAATAGGTATATACTATATACATATAGCTCCGATCAACCGGAAACCTTCTATGATATATTAAAATAAATATCACCAAGTTTAACGTTTTTATATTGGAAATTAAGGGAGAAATGGCAAAAATCTTTCTATCTGAACGATCGGTTGTATGGGATATATACTATATATAGCTTCCATCAAAGTGATTTTTTCAGGATATCTTCTATGATATATTAGAATATATATCACCGAGTTTCACGTTTATATTTTCTAAATTGCGGCAGAAATTACCAAAATCGTCTTATCTGAACGATCCGGATCCGACAAATGTCTAATATAATACAAAAATGTATCCTTGTGCCAAATTTCATTGAGATATCTCAAAATTTGAGGGACTAGTTTGCGTTCAAACAGACAGACGGACGGACAGACGGACATGGCTATATCAACTCAGTTCGTCGCCCTGATCAATTCGGTATACTTAATGGTGAGTCTATCTTCTATATTTCTCAACGTTACAAATATCGGAACAAAGTTAATATACCATTTCATGTTCATGAAAGGTATAAAAATAGCAAGGTAGTTTGTGTGAGGATGCAAAGTTTCACGTTTTTGTAGTCTGCATGTAAAAACTATGACCACGAATCACTTAAAATAATAAATGTAAGGAGCGATAACCTCCGAAGAGATCTAAGGCCGAGCTTCTCTTCCAATTTGCGTCGTGCTTCTCTTGATTTCCCCTACAAATTGGCCGGACGGGACCTACATGTTTTATGCCGACTCCGAACGGCATCTGCAAGGCAGATGAGTTTTCCTGAGAACTTTTCATGGCAGAAATACACCCAGAGCGCTTGCCAAACACTGCCGAGGGGCGACACGCTTAGACAATTTTTCTTCTAATTGAAAAACCTTATTTCTAAAATTTTGATGTTGCTTTGCCCGGGGTGTGAACCCAGGGCATAAGGTGTGGTAGGTGGAGCACGCTACCATCACAGCACGGTGGCCGCCACGAATCACTTATTTCAACAATATATGACATAAGCTTAAGTTTTTGATGAAATTTGATGTTTCTAGCCGTAAAAAAGGGGCAAAAATGACAGTTTATATGGGTTATATAATATATATACCACCGATCTGTATGATTTTTTCAGACAACAATATATGCTATATACGTAAGAATTTCGTGAAATTTGAAGCTTCTAGCTGTTAAAATGGGGCTGAAATTGCGAATATATGTATATATATACTATATATACCACCATATCCCATACCACCGGGTCGATTTAAAAATCGATCATTGCTCTATGAAAATCGTATTCTAGGGATCAAAATAAGAAACTTTGCCGAAGGAACCACACCTCTAAAAAGAATTCTGATGTCCCCACCTTTGGGTCGAACTTTTGGGTAGGGGCAATTTCAATTCTACCTGCTGTGTCTTGTGGTGGCTTAAAAAAAACCAACACAAGCAATTTTACGATCTGCAATTATGTCACAGTGATACCTTCATTTTTTAAAACGGTTGAATAAAAAACCCACACAACTATGTTTACGACATGCAAATGCATAACAGTGATGCCTTGGTTTTAAAAGGGGGTTGTAAAAACGCTAATTTCTAATAATTTTTTTTAATTTCTTTTCTATTACTAAGTTAAATTCATTTTTTCATTTACATATGTTCTGACTAAATAAATTTCTAAAGAGAAAAATAAACTCCAAAAAGAAAAAACATAGGCATTTCAAAGTGGGATTTTTCAAAATTTGCCCCTACGACCCAAAGGGGGGGACATCAGAATTCGTTTTAGAGGTATGGTTCCTTCGGCAAAGTTTCTTATTTTGATCCCTAGAATATGACTTTCACAGAGCAATGGGCGATTTTTTTGCCTCCCCACAAATCGACCCGGCCTAATATATATACTATATATTCCACCGATCTCTAAGATTTTTTCAGACAACAATATGTGCTATATATGTACGTAAGCAGTTTGTGTAATTTGAACCTTCTAGCTGTTAAAATGGGGCTAAAATTGCGAAAATATATATATATATACCATATATATATACTATATATAGATATACTATATATACCACTATATATGTGACCCTGTCTATGAAAAGGTGGCTTATGACTCAAAAAAATTACTACTACTAAGAAACTGAAGAAATGCATTGTTTATCTTTAACAGCTTTTTCTCGCAATTTCTTTTTTGAGTCATAAGCAACCTTTTCTTAGACCGGGTCACATATATACCATATATTCCACTGATCTTTATGATTTTTTCAGACAACAATATGTGCTACCTTCGTAAGCATTAGTTGAAATTCGAAGCCTCTAGCTCTTAAAATGGGGCAGTAATTACGAAAAGTTCCTTATCTGAACAATCGGTTGTGGGGATATACGCTATATATACGGCCGATCTCATACATTTTTTCAGAAAACAATACGTGCAATATACGAAAAAATATGGTGAAGTTTGTTGCTTCAATCTGATAAATTTAGAAAGATATGACAAAAATCCTCTTTTTCTGAAAAATCGGTTGTATGGAGGATATATTCTATAGTGGTCCGATCCGGCCGATTCCGACAAATGTATAATCGGACACCTAAACACACCCGCTCACCAAATTTTATCAAGAAATCTCAAAAATTGAGGGACTAGTTTGCATACAAACAGACAGACGGACAGACGGGACTCGTGACGAAATTAATATACTATTTCATTCTCATGAAAGCTATAAAAATTCAACAACAGTTCCCCAAACCTAGTTGATTATTTATAACTTTCACTGTTGGAAAAAATACTCACAAACAAACTACGATTTTCAGGAACAACCTTTTCATTTATCTTTAACAAATCCTCTGCACACGACAGATTTTACTGAGCATGCTGCAGCATCTTGTTGAACCAACTTGGTCATCACCACTTTCGTGTCTGCAAGTGCAGTCATCTAAGCAGTATTCTGGAAGACATTAAGGCTAAAGAAAATCAAGTTGAATTTAAGTAAATGTAATATATAGAAAATATTTAGCATTCTTACACAAAATGGTCTCCTTGAGGTTTCCGACGGATTCTGGAAGTAAAAACAACACAAATTAACAAATATATCTTGTATTCACGTAAATTTGTCCTGCCCTGAAATTGGGTCAATTGCAAGCACACAGGTAAAATTAATTGCAATAACTTTTGAGTTTAAATTGAAATTTTTGATCTACTATTGTAATTTTCTGAACTTGACTGGGAAAAGTGTAGACTTATAACAAAAATTATTTTATTATCCGGAATCGTAAATGGAGTATGCCGCCAAATCATCAAAATTTCAACAACCACAAAATTTTAAACTTTTTTACTGATATATCTTCTTAGAGTTTTGTAAATAACTACATTGATCTGATTTGGATTAATATTGTAAGGGAGATGTCACAACCCTCATTCCCATGCACCCCACTTCTTGCCACTTTTCTCCACTGATATAACATTGGTGTTGGGCATCTGCTTGCCAAGTATCATTGCCCCGGTATTGTTGGTATACATATCAGATGCCACGCTCCATACATACAAAAATTACCCCCAATACACTGAATCACTTTTTCTTACAAATTGGTGTATATTTCATTTAAATCGGCCGTACGGTGAAAATTTGCGGGTGCGACTGCTAATACGCGTCCAAAAATATCGAGAGAGGTGTCAAGCGAGGCGTCTTGACTTCAGTATTAATAATCCGAAGGCGGAAAATAAAAATTTTAACTCGTTCAAAAGATATTAACGTAAAACCGAAAATTACCCACAGGTTCCTCCAAAATTTTGAGAACAGCTTTCTGCGTTGAGGTCCTTCGGCCGCGTTTATAAAGAATTACCCCGGCCGGTCCATCAATGGGGTGGGATCAAAATTAAATGCGTGCAAAATCCCTTTGACACACACTTTTTTTCAGTGCATAACAACATTACAACAATCACATGAAAATTGCCAAATTCAACTGCAAGTATCTGTGGACAGAGATACAATTTTGCTTTTCGCTTCGGATTATTGTTGTCGAGGTCTTTTGACAATCCTCTCGATATTTTTCGATGCGTATTATCAGTCGATCCCTCAACTAAACTTTTACCAGGACTTTTAAATTGCCTCTAGTTAAAGCGCAAGGCGCAAGGTTAGCAAACGTAAAAGGGTAATATACTTGCAATATTTAGACGTGTCTAATCAGCTAACACATGTTTTAAAGTAAAAACCTGTAGCACAATATTTTACCTTTTTTATTATAGTCAAGTGATGTGTGTAAATCCCTTAAAGTATCAGGTTAAGCGACAGTTGACTATTTATAAAATAAATCTTGAACTTGTTCTCAAAATATAAACAATTTTTTACATAATTGTTCGATATGACAGGAGAGTACAAGGGAAAATTTTAGAATAGCACCCCCCGAGTTCAGGGTTAAACTTGTTATCTCCCGATCACAAATATATATATATTTTAAAGTGCGCAAACTTATAATTTAAAAGTTATTTGTTGTTAAAATTTGCAAATTTAGCAAATTTCTTTAGCACTTTTACTTACAATTTACACATCTTTCAAAACCTTAATCCGCATACATATCTATATAAATTGGCAACGATAAACTTAGATTGCATTTTTGTATATTTCACATTTCATTTTTCCATTGTTTTATAAATGTTTTTATTAAATCAATCGCGCTTTTGTAGCAACATGCACATTTATATATATATATATTTTATTGATGACATTACAAAACTGTGCTGCCACATCAAAAAAAAAAAAAAACTAATTTAAATATTACCTTACCACTAATAAAGAAAAAGGAAAATATATATTTTTAATACTCACAAAGTTGAAAAGAAATTATAAAATAACAAATTAGAATTATGTCTCACAAAAACACAAAAGCACAGTACCTAACGATATTATGCCTTTGGTCAGTAACGAAAACATTTGAAGCCGTTAAGATTCCCTCAATTAAATGAAATTCTTCGGTTATCCAGCCATCAGCATGACTTCCGTAAAGTGCATATCACTACCATCGTAACGAACTCCATTAACACTAATCATAGGATGGTGCTAGTGCAGCTTGGCCTGTTTTGACGTAGTCAACCACGACTGGTTCGTCCTTCTCCGTTAGATAGATAGATAATTTATTGAAGTTAGCACTGCGACCATTGGTCTATTGTGCCCTCACCTCCTTCACAGCACATCATCCAAGCCGACTTCCTTGATGAACCCTAGCCGTTCTATTGGCTTGAGGGATTTAATGTGGGAATGTTCTGGCCATGGTGAGCGCATAAACTTAGCCCTGTATCTTGAGATTTTGTCACAGGATATGGTCCGCCGGCTCCGCTGATCGATCACAAAGTCGGCATGTGTTATTCCGTTACTTTTTAGGTTTTATAATACATGCGTGCTTCCAGGGGGCTTTGTAACACGTATTTTCATTGATTCCGACTGTGAAAAATTATGAGGGATATTTCGAATTAAAAAATATTTTAATTTCTCTTAAAAATCTTTAAATATTAATTTATCCAAAAGTGTGCAGAGTTTCATTGTACTTTGGAATTGAGGCTGTGAGGCTAGAAGCTAAATAAATAAATAATTAAACGCACTGAAATTTGCAAGTGAAGTTTAAACGCATCAAGTATATGAGCATAATTCACGAAAAAAGCGCACTTATGCAGATAACATTGCTTGTCTGTAGCCCGTGTTAGCCAGCGCGAGTCAAGTGAATGTGCTGCTATAGCAACAAACACTAATACTAGGTACAAACACACGCCATATTGGCAATTTATACCATTTGGGCAATTTATTACGCAATTTATCATATAATAAATTGTAATAACAAATTGCCAATTTAAAAAAAATTGCGTAATAAATTGTTTCAAACTGTAAATACAACCTTGTAAAGTGTGTTTATTGAGTAGATTTAAACGTCAGCTGCGCATGGATCAACTATATGGTTGGCTCATCTCATCAGCTGATATTATTTTTTTCATTTCACTGGAGTAAGAATTGTCAAAAGAGGATGGCAAACTCAAAATGAAACCAAAACATTGAACACATTATCTTACAACACACAAACATTTTTAAGTTTTATGTTTTCATTCCATTCCATTCACCTAATTCCAACACGCACATTTTGACATTCTGAACACAGGTATGTTGTTGTTGTAGAGATGAGCCAACCGGCCATCAAATTACTATTGTGTAAGCTAAATTGAGTTGTATGAACACCACTCAATTTGAATTGATATTGCCTCAATTTATTTTTCTGTTTGAACATAGCATAAGCCATTGCGTCAGCAATACAATTCAAAATTTGAATTTGAGTTGCAAAGCATGCTGTGATAATTTATAGCGGTATTCTAGCGAAATCTATTTTTTTGTGAAAGCTAAATCAAGTCAAAGTGTAATTGCGGGTCGTAGAGAGTCATTGTGTTGCGATTTTAATTGCCTTATTGGTTTTGTACTGTGAAAATTAATTATTTAGGAATAATTCCTGTAAACAAAAGACACTGTAATGGTAAGTAGTTTTTCGTATAAACTAAATTTTTTCGAATATTCGCCGATATCTAATTGTGTGACTTTTGGCAATTGATTAAAATAATACGTAATTTATTGATACTGAAAAGTATTTAGTGCAAAAGCGCAGTTTGAACGTAAAGTGCTTCGTAATTTTGAGAAGAATATTTATTTTTCTTAAGAAAACTAGAATAGTTTAAACTTATGCCAGAGATTAGTTGGGCAAAGCAGCTGAACAAAAACATGAACTTACAAGTTATCGTTTGAAATTCCATTTCCAAATGACATTCCCATTAAAATTTCCAATCATAAGAGCTTTATAAACCTATTTATTTTTTTTTATGAATAAGGGGTTTAATTTTTGAAGAGGAGTAAAAATATTGTTAGTGCTTTGCCCACGCTTTGGCTGCAACAATTTATAAACTCTTCTTGATAAGCTGTGCAATACCCGAATGAAATTCTTATTTAAGTACATACATGCTTTACAGACAGACCGCCAGAAGTCCATTTTGTCGTACTTTCCAACTGCAAAAAAGAGTAAGAAAGATGCCGATAACTCAAATGCTCAACTCGAATTGATGTCTCATGAAAAATCCGCAAGTTCTGTCACTGAAGCAGACAATTCTAGATGTGAAATGGAGAGTTCGCACGCTAGCATACCATCTACCTCAAAAGCTGCACAACTTCAGCAAATTCTTGATGATCCAGTAAAAGTTACGAACGACGTAGGTGATTATATAGGACAAAGAATCGACGATTACACAAAGAAATCTTTGCTTGAAAATCCTTGGGTTCCTCCAGAAAATTATACTTTTCCATTTTCAACGAGAATGGTTTCTGGTAAAGAGATTAAAAATTATATAACCCATTTAAATGCTTACAAAGAATGGCTTGTACTATCTAATGTGAAAAAGGGCCTCTTCTGTAAATATTGCCCATGGTTCACGCCCCTAGATGGTGGCAAAATTTCTTTGGGAGCTCTCGTAGCTAAGCCATTAACAAATTTCAAGAACTTAGTTGGAACCAGAAACGATTTAGAAGTACACACACAAAATATTGTTACGATAGGTATAATGACGTTTCCCGTAAGCGTTAACGGGTAACGCAGTTCATGTGAATGCGTTGGTTAGCGATCAAAAGGTGAATATTGTGAGAACTCTGTGAAAACGTGTTTGACAGCACGACTGCCATGACGATAAAGTTTGATGTTTCCTTCCGAGGTTGGCTCGGTCCCTTTTTCGTGGATACGTCAGCCAGACAGCACCTATTACAACTTTGATCTACTTTAACTCAAGAGTAAAAAAAGAAATTTTATACAAAAGTTTTATTGGACACAGTAAAGTGCCATATTCGCGTTTTGCCAACGAAATATAAAACATCCCTACTCCTCGTCCGAACACAATGAAAACTCATCAGTGGGTAAGGAATATCATATACACTTGAAGAGCGTAAGCGCGAATAGAGGCCTGCTTTGGTCAGGAAGGGATTAGAATCCCCAATACACCCTAAGCGAAATATTCATCGATGACGTCTGCGGGTTCCGTAGTTGCTGCACAAATATCTCCAGATAAAATACATATTTGATAATTATTCAGCCACTGGGGCAATGAACAATACAGATGATCTACACACCTTGCTGAAATTTAGATGAAATAGATAGAATAATAGAGTCAAGTGCCAATGAAGGCGATGTATTAGATATATACCTAGCTAGCATAAGTTAGTGATCCTTTTCATCAATGTTAATGTGTTGGAATCTTTATACGAATATAGATTAGAAGTATTGAAGTTTGTATAGAGGAGGCAAATTATTTTTAGGTCGGTATAATATGTGGTGTAATGCGAGGGAGAGGGAGTGAGTAGAAAATTTTGTTGTCACAAGGGCTCAAGTGGCCCGCTCATTTATGAGCCCCAAACCAAGACGTCTTAGGTTCCAGGTTCAGATTGCTTCAGAGGCTATAACCCCAGATTGGGAATACTCCGCTACTTTCCCTACTCCATGCGCCTGATAACTATCGGGGTGAGAAAATAACCTGTCTCACATTGAAATGTATGTTCATGAGCGCATAAATAATAGTGTAAAATAGGCTTAAGTTAATAAAATGAATTGTTAAGAAGAAACAGGTTGTGTGATGAGTGATTTTCGGGGCTTTCAGTAAATGGATTGGGGCTTTTACAGGGGCTAATAGGGGCTTATAGGCCATGATTAGCAAAGATGTGGAGGGATGGAATGGCCGGTCTCTCGCGATTGAGACAAACCAAGGGGGCGATGATCAGTTGCTATTCACAGTGAGGAAGCAAGGATGCGGGACAGATCAGTCGGCGTCCCGTGGAGCAGGGTACGATTAAATGTTCTGATTGTTCGTGTATGGACCGTGAATAAAACAGACCCTACCAAACACCGACGAGCTGGCTCATGCGGTAGGCAAGCGTACCCGAATTTTCACAATGAGTTCAACACGGCCTGATTTGGAGTTGAGTCAGGTAACAAAAGAAAATGGCGCCCAACGTGGAGCCCGAAGAGGCTAAAATAGCTGATGTTTCTGCCGCTAGCGGCAGCATCAAGTGCAACTGATTATCTGAATAGGGTGGGTTTAGTTATCACACCCATGTCTCACCTGGCGACATTAGCTAGATGAAAGCGTTGGTCGATAACCGTTTACAGAATACGGGAGTAATGAAGGCGGGGATGTAAGGGCGGCTACAGCATTGTTGGACAGGAAACGCTTGAGGTAGCTCTGCACCTGCCTTCTGGAGGGATGATGTTAGACCAGTCCAACCCAGAGGGAGAAGTTTAGTACCATCTGGTCGTGGAAGGGTGAATATCGGACACAAAGGGGGAAAAGAATCCGTTAACGAAGGCTCCCAAAAGAAAAAAGCTCATCACACACCATCAACAACACGAAATAAATAATTTTATAGGAAAGTGGTAAATTATACCATAAAGGGAAGAGCAGGTTAAAACGAGGTCTACAAGAAACTAGAGTTTTAAAATAATTGAATTGATTATTATGCCAAGAAGAAGTTCCAAGCGAAAGGGTCTACGTATTAGCGGTAAAAAGCAAATCGAAGTAGTGCACATGGCCACCTCAGCCCTTGGAAACTCGGGTGAGAGCCCCGTCGGTGTTCAACACGAGCACGAGGCGAACGACGAAAGTGGCATACACACACAACATACGGGCGAGGAAACGCCTCCACAGGCATCCACAAACCAACGAAAGATACCAATAGGAGACGTCTCCACACCAGAGACCACCATGGTAGATAAGATAAGTGGTGAAATACTACAAAAATTTGAGTCAATGCTATTCCAATATCAGATGGATGTGAATCAAGCCACCTCGAAGGCGGTTCACGAAGCAATGGCCGAAATTCGAAGAGATGTACGAAACCTGGGGAATCGAGTCTCCCGGGTGGAGGAACGTCAAGAACTTAAGCAAGGCACAAATGGGTCCAATACCATCTCGCCCACTTCAGAGAACGGACGAGAACCGACAGAGGTGGAACGTGAGCAGATCTCAAATGGTGGCAAAAGGCCACCTATCGGTCGAAAACTCTTCTTGCCCTCATCACCAGAGGGTGATCATGGCAGGTCCAACAAATTAAAGTGCAAGGTTATCAAAGACTGGGGCTTAAGATATGATGGAAATGCGAAATCAATACCGGTTGAGCGGTTTTTATTCCGGGTCGAAACGTTACAGAAACGACATAATATTTCCGCCGAAGACCTATATGCCAATTTTCACTTAATCTTGGAGGGGGCTGCCCAAGAATGGTTTTGGCTTTATATGGAAGAGCATGCTGATGACAAAAACGGAGGCTTTTGCTGCGCAAAGCACTGCTGGACCAATACAGGAAAGCCGATTGTGATGAAGAAATCCGAATGGCTATGAATGAGCGAAAACAGGAGTCTAACGAGACCTTCGATGATTTCTACGCATGCATAAAGGGCACGGCATTTACCATGAAAGCGAAGATGCCGGAGTCCAGCCTTCTGAGCCTGATGAGGCGAAATTTAAAACCAAGGATAAAAAACCTCATCTTTGGATGCCATATAGAGACCTTAGAGCAGCTAAAACAGGAATGCAGAAGGGCAGAGAAGCATTTGAAGGAGCAAGACCCTAAATTCCCGAGAAAAAAACAGGTCGAGGAGATAGAACAAATACAACAGGAACATAGCGGAAATGCCAAGGAAGAAATTGTCGTAGAAGCGCTGGAGGGACAGAGCAGGGAAAAGTTCCGTAGGAACGAGCCAAATCGGACAGAGCGGGAGCAAAAAGGGAGGACGTCCGCGAAAAGAGAGGACATTCTGAAGAAAAAGCCATGTGATTCGCACTTTCACGAGCTGTCTTGCTACAAATGTAACTGGATGAGCTCAAATTGTGCACTATGTGATAGATGCAGGTCGGAAAACCAGAAGAATGGCGGCAAAACCGGGAAATGCCGTCAGGATCGGACGATTCCGGAAACCAATTGAAGCCTGTGACCTTGCTACAAAACACGAGATGTCGGGAGCCGCCAGTAACGCAAGGGTGGTTCAAGTCTTACGATGAAAGAAAGTCACGATATCAGGAGATTAGAAACAGAATATTTGTGGCGAGGAAAAAGACTTGAAAGTAAGAAGAGGAATAAGATAAAAATTGCAAAACTACGGGAAAAGGCCAAGGATAGGAAAGACACAAAGCGGGCCTTGGAGGCAACAATTATTCGGAATGAGGAGGATAACCGACCCTACGTGGAGGTAACAATAGACGGTATGCCAATAAGGGGCTTATTAGATAGTGGCGCTTCGGTAAGTTGTTTAGGGGGCAACGCAATGAAAATGTTTAATAAGCGAGATGTAGAATTGATGGACGAGGTTTTGAAGACGGCTGACGGTAAAGGGCAGGCCATTGTCGGGAGAGTAAGGGCAAAAGTGCAATGGCGACAGAAAACAGCAGAACTTACCTTGTATTTGGTGCCACACTTAAAACAGAGTTTATATTTAGGCATAGACTTCTGGGCGAAATTCGACCTTGCTCCGGCCGTAGTTTCCGAAATTAGCCTGGACAGTTCGAACATGGTTGAATTATCAGCAGAGCAAAAGCGCCGATTGGAGCATGTGAAGAACTTATTCCCCTCATCGGCGAAGCTCGGATTGGGAAGAACGCATTTAATGGAACACGTAATTGAAGTTTATGACGAGACCATACCAATCAAGCAACGCTATTTTCCCATGTCCCCAGCCAAGCAAAAAGGCGCATATGAGGAAATTGATAGGATGCTAAAATTAGGGGTAATAGAGGAAAGCGATAGCGCGTGGAGCTCCCCCATAGTTTTAGTGCAAAAGCCAGGGAAAAATCGGCTATGTGTGGACATGCGCAAACTTAATGAGCGCACGAAGAAGGACGCATACCCTACACAGCACGTGGAGGTAATCCTAAGCCGACTGAAAGACACATTCTTTATAACGGGGTTGGACTTAAAGGATGCCTTTTGGCAGATCCCTTTGGAAAAGCCTTCCCGAGAAAAAACTGCCTTCACGGTGCCAGGGCAGCCATTGTGCCAATTCAGGGTCATGCCCTTCGGGCTGTGCAATGCCAGTCAGAGGTTGTGCCGCCTGATGGATCGTTTGGTTCCCTCAAGACTCAGAGACAATATTTTTATATATATAGATGACCTCCTAGTGTGCTCCCCTGACTTTGAGACCCACTTGCATCATTTGTCGGAGATTGCTGAGTGTCTCTCTAATGCAGGATTGACGATAAATATGGAGAAATCTAAGTTCTGTCAGAAGCAGATACCCTATCTGGGGTTCATTATTGGTCAAGGGGAGTTAAGGACGGATCCATCAAAGGTGGAGGCGATGCTACAATTTCCAGTTCCAAGCACAGTTAAACAGCTGCGAAGGTTCATGGGATTGACCGGATGGTACCGGAGGTTCATCCCAAACTTTGCCACCATCACCGCACCTTTGACGGATTGTCTAAAAGGAAAGGGCCAGTTCGAAATGACCCCGGAAGCCATTACAGCTTTCAACTCATTAAAGAATGATTTGGCATCACCGACGGTATTGGTCAATCCCGATTTCACAAAACACTTTTATGTGCAATGCGATGCATCTACCATAGGCATCGGCGGAGTTTTATTCCAGTTAGATGAACAAGCAAATGAGCGACCCATATCATATATATCTCAGAAACTGAACTCGGCCCAGAGAAATTATACAGTGACCGAGCTAGAGTGCCTGGCTGCGGTCGTAAGTGTTCAAAAATTTCGCCCTTATATAGATGGAACACGATTTACTATAATAACTGATCATATGAGCCTCAAATGGCTCATGGGTCAAAAGGATCTGTCGGGTAGACTCGCTCGATGGAGCATGAAATTACAGGGATTCGACTTTGAGATAACGCATCGCAAAGGATCAAGAAATGTTGTTCCTGACGTACTCAGTCGAATGTATATGGAGGAATTGGAAGACATGGGAGTTAGGACAGACTTATCCCTGACAGACCCAGAATTCAATTCGGAAGATTATAATCGCTTAAAGTTGGCGATTGAGGTAGAGGCTGGCAGATTTCCGGATGTCAGGATACAAGACGGGATAATATATAAACGAACGCGGTTCCAACGGGAGGACGAAGCCGAGGAGGCGGTGTGGAAGATATGGGTACCACAGGGATTAAGAGAGCTTCTACTCCAAAGAATGCACGGTAGTGCTTCAGCAGGGCATGCAGGAGTGCCAAAAACAGTTTATCGTCTGCGTAACAGTTATTATTGGCCGGGGATGGTGGTTGCAGTGAAGAAGTTCGTTAAGAATTGCGAGGTGTGCAAGTGCTGCAAGGCACCTAATGTGATAACTCGACCACTCATGGGGAAACAAACTGAGACAGAGAGAGTGTTTCAGAGGCTTTATATTGATTTCTGTGGGCCGTACCCCAGATCTCGGGACGGAAATGCGTACATATTTGTGGTCTTGGATCACTATTCGAAGTTATTACTTGTAAAAGCAATGAGAAAGGCAACCTCAAAAGAAGTGGTTAGATATTTGGAACAGGAAATATTTCACATCTTTGGAGTGCCTGAGGTCATACATTCGGATAACGGACGGCAATTTGTGTCCGAACACTTCACAGCATTCCTGAAAGATTATGGGGTTAAACACATTAGAACAGCGCTCTACTCCCCACAGGCTAACGCCTCGGAACGAATTAATAGATCCCTTTTAGCCATCATAAGATCTTATGTCGGGGAGTCAGACCAGAGGTCGTGGGACATCCATCTGTCTAAGGCGGCATTTGCTCTTCGAAGTGCGGTTCATGAAGCGATACAGATGGAGCCGTATAGGGCGGTCTTTGGTACAGCACGCAGAATCTTATTCCATTTTACGTAAAATAGAAAGTGTTGCAGATTCGGACGTCGAGGTCTTACCTCGAGACATGCGACTGAGAGTGCTAAGAGATAAGATCATCCAAGCCATGAAAACTGCCTACGAAAAGGGCAAACGGGTTTACAACACCAGGGCCAAGCCAATTGTGTTTAGAACAGGCCAAATCGTGTATAGGAGAAGCTTCAGGCAAAGCGACGCTGCGCGCAATTTTAATGCGAAACTGTCAAGTAAGTTCATCAGATCGATTGTTCTGAAACCTGTGGGAAACTGTTTATATGCACTGGGCGACATGAAAGGTAAACCGGTAGGCATTTTCCATGGCAAGGATATACGGACGTAGATGTAATAGACGTATAATTCGTTTTTTGAACCAACCATGCATACGTAGTTCGCATCGTTTGGCTCGCTCTGTTACGATAGGTATAATGACGTTTCCCGTAAGCGTTAACGGGTAACGCAGTTCATGTGAATGCGTTGGTTAGCAATCAAAAGGTGAATATTGTGAGAACTCTGTGAAAACGTGTTTGACAGCACGACTGCCATGACGATAAAGTTTGATGTTTCCTTCCGAGGTTGGCTCGGCCCCTTTTTCGTGGATACGTCAGCCAGACAGCACCTATTACAACTTTGATCTACTTTAACTCAAGAGTAAAAAAAGAAATTTTATACAAAAGTTTTATTGGACACAGTAAAGTGCCATATTCGCGTTTTGCCAACGAAATATAAAACATCCCTACTCCTCGTCTGAACACAATGAAAACTCATCAGTGGGTAAGGAATATCATATACACTTGAAGAGCGTAAGCGCGAATAGAGGCCTGCTTTGGTCAGGAAGGGATTAGAATCCCCAATACACCCTAAGCGAAATATTCATCGATGACGTCTGCGGGTTCCGTAGTTGCTGCACAAATATCTCCAGATAAAATACATATTTGATAATTATTCAGCCACTGGGGCAATGAACAATACAGATGATCTACACACCTTGCTGAAATTTAGATGGAATAGATAGAATAATAGAGTCAAGTGCCAATGAAGGCGATGTATTAGATATATACCTAGCTAGCATAAGTTAGTGATCCTTTTCATCAATGTTAATGTGTTGGAATCTTTATACGAATATAGATTAGAAGTATTGAAGTTTGTATAGAGGAGGCAAATTATTTTGAGGTCGGTATAATATGTGGTGTAATGCGAGGGAGAGGGAGTGAGTAGAAAATTTTGTTGTCACAAGGGCTCAAGTGGCCCGCTCAATATTTACCACAAAAATGCAATGGCTGCGGGAAAGGACTTCTTGAGAAACCATAATAACCCTCAAAATTAAGTAATAAGTCTTCTCGACAATAATTATCTTAGAGCGAAACAAGAGAATAGAGAAAAACTTGTACGAATTACGAAGGCTATTATTTTTTTAGGAAGGCAGAATATTGCACTCCGTGGTCATAGAGATTATGGGCCGTTGCTATTGGATCAAACTTGTAAGCAGAATGAGGGAAACTATAGAGCTGATTTAGGTGACAAACTTCTGGAATCTCATCTCAATAACACGTCTTCGAGAGCAACATATATAAGTAAAGACACACAAAATCAGCTAATTGAGTGTTGCAGGGCTGAAATATTACAGACAATTTTGATGAGAGTGACTCGAGCTGAATACTACTCGCTTGTTTTTGATGAATCTCCAGATCTTTCAGGAAAGGCTCAGGTAATACATATTTTTACGTTATAATTAGAGAAAACCTGTGTCGTAATTTTGAAAAATAATTTGCCGGAATATATTTTTTAAACGAGTAATCGTTTTGCATACATTGCGGTTTATTCAAAACGCTTTTTAAATTTACTTTGTCATTAATTCGTTTCATATAGAGTTATTAGGAAGAAATATCCATACCAATTTCACACTGCATTTTCCGTGATAATTTGAATAGTAGCATGATTTGTTTCAGCTCAATTTTTGACATTCCGATGTCCAGTTTAATTTTCTTTTTGAATTTAAAAAAATACTTAATACTTATTAATATAATTTTTTTGGTTTTGGGTTGTTACAGGTTAGTATAGTACTTCGATATGTTGATTTTTCTGAAGAAGGACCCAGCATTAGAGAGGACTTCTGCACGTTTTTGGATGCGTTTGATGAACTATCCAAGAATACTACTACAGATGCTTATGACCCTGAAGTGGAAGATGAAAATTCGTCGCATACGACTGCTAAAGAATACAACCAAACTGACAGAGAATTATCTTTAACGGGAGTCGGTCTCGGGCAAATGGTTTTGAAGGAAATGAAGAAAATGGGACTTAACATTAAATTGTGTGCATCAATAGGAACCGATGCGTGTGCCGTCATGCTCTCAGATTGCGGGGCCGTCAAAGAAATCCGAAAAGAAGCAGAAAATGCTGTAGTAAGCCCCTGTTTCTCTTATAAACTCAACAGCAGCATATCCAAATCTGTAAAAGTACGAGTAATCGAGATAGTTTGCAGTACCATACGAGAGGTCGACAAGTTCTTTAAAAAGTCGTATCCTAAGCGTGCCACAGCGTTATATAATTTACTTGGGGAACAAATTGTTCAATTATGTGAAACACGATGGGTGCAACGTCATGATGCAGTGATTCAGTTTGCTGCGAAAATGCCACTGATTGTGGATGCTTTGACAAAAATAAGTGAGTGGAGGAACAGAGAAACAGCTGGTAAAGCAACGGTTCTTATTGCAGCTGTGTGCAAATTTGAATTCATTGTCGGGCTCTTTTGTCTGTGTGATGTATTGTCGCTCACTCATTCACTCAGCGTCATACTCCAAAAGGAGGATATAGATTTGGCTAAAGCATCGACGATGTTTGATATGCTGCTCGTGTCGTTTCAAAATCGTAAAAAGACAGCAGATCAAACCTTCAAGATTATTTATTCAGATGCAAAAAAATTGGCGGAAGAACTAGATGTCAACGAGGGAAAACCAAAAACATCTAGCAGACAAACAGGACGCAATAATTATAGCATGCCAACTTGTGAAGATTACTACAGGGTCTCCGTGTATATTCCTCTGTTGGACAGTATCAGTGAAGATTTGAAAACTCGTTTTTCAAAAGAAGTTTTTTATGGATTCCAGTTATGTTCGCTGCTTCCTGAGAAAGTGTGTACTCTTAAGGCAAATGAAATTGAAAATCTGATCAGCTGCTTGATTGCAAGATTCAACGGTCTTCTGAATTATGACAACGTCGTTCAACGTTTAAGGATTAAGGACGAGTTGAATCAGTGGCAAATTCATTGACAGCTCCAGCAAAATTTTAAAACAAATAAGTTACCGACCTCTGCATGGGAAACGTTAAAGCAATGCGATGTCGATATATACCCAATAATTCTCGTTTTTCTTCGCATATTCTGCACATTTCCTGTGACAAACGAGAGCTCTGAACGCTGTTTTTCCACCCTTCGCCGTTTGAAAACATGGCTCAGAACTACTATGCTACAAGAAATATTGATCGGTTTGGCACTACTACATACGCATTTCGACATTGAAGTAACACCTAGGAATGTCATTGACAGATTTGCGAAAATAGGACCACATCGTCTTGTTTTATGATTTAATTTTTTTCAACAATTGTATCATGTACAGAGTAAATATTGACTGTAATGAAATATTAATCTACATAGTAGTTTCTTATCACAAAACGGTTTTTTACAAATTTCTTATTTTTCGAAAGGATTTGGGCTGAAGAAAAATAAAGTTCCACTACGCATACCCAAAAAAATAATTTTCGAGCCTGTGAAAAATATAATGGCGAAAGGGTAAATTTTTCGACCAAAACAAAACCCAAAAAATATTTTTTATTTTTTTCAAAAAACTGTTGTAAAAATCAATGGCGCGATATGAGTTGATAAATCGACCCAGTCTAATATACATACTTTTTATATATATGAGATATAATGAATAAAATGAATTTGAGCTAATTTATCAATTTTCAAGTAATTTTTCAACCTAACCAGGACTAGTGTATTAACTAGTAGGATGCTGATGCAAATATCGAATAGTATGTCAACTGGTACTACAATGATGCACAGACTGAGTAGTATGCCCACTGGTATGTTGAGGTTGAATACACTAACTTGTATCTAAGTTGGTATGATATTGATGTATATAATAACTAGTATGCCATCTCGTATAGTGCCTGCGCAAAGGCTGACTAGTATGTTAATTGGTATGACCCTGATGAGTATGCTGACTAGTATGGCATTTGATACGATGTTGGTGTACATAATGACTAGTTTGTCAATTGGTATGATGCAGATGCAGAGACTGGCAATTGATATTTCGTAGGACATCACCATGTTAAAAATACCAGTTGCTAATATGAAAAAAATACAGAACTCATACTAGTTGGGATTTCTGGGAAACTAGTATTCATTTAGCATACATCTAGTTGGTTTGACTGCAGGGAATAGACTTCCACTGTTCCTTTTATAGGAAATATTTCTTTTTGAACTTTTAATACGTAATTTTCGTCATATTCGAGAAGATACAAAGTCATTCTTCTTTTTTTCTTATATAAAAATTTGTTGATGAAAGAATTTGAATTTGATTTTTCTATAATCAATTGATATTTACAAATGTTAACAGGATTTTCTGTTATATAGATATGGTCATCATTATTCTCTATACCACTATGTATAGTAGCTACGTCAGACCTAATTTCTTCATCATTGAAATGGCTTACACCTACGCGACTGAGAAAGTCGGCTACATAATTGTCTTTTCCTTTAATGTACTCACTTTTAAACTCGTATTCATTTAAATGAATCTACCACCTTTGGAGCTTGGAGTTGGGTCCTTTAAGAGAATTTAACCAAACTAGTGGCCGATGATCCGTTTGTATCTTAAACATTCGCCCAAAAGGACACGGCCCGAATGGCTTTGTAGCCCAAACAATAGATAGAAGCTCATTTTCTATCGTGCTGTAGTTTATCTCATGTTGATTTAGAGTTCGAGAAGCGTATGCTATCGGATGACCATTTTGGGAAAGCACAGCGCCGAAAGCCGCGTTGCTAGCGTCAGTGGTTAAGGTAAATTGCTTCTTAAAATCAGGGTATGCAAACACGGGACTGGTGCATATAAGATCTTTAAGCTTGTTAAATGATTCAATGTGCATCTGTTCCGATATATCGATTTTTGTGTCATGCTTCAGAAATTTGGTCATTGGAAGGGCTATTTTGAGTAGTCCCTAATGAACTTACGGTAAAAGCCTGTAATGCCCAGAAAGGATTTAATTTCCTTCGTTGTGCGTGGTAGCTGAATGCTTTTAATAATTTCAATTTTATTTGGATTCAGCATTACTCCGTTGTTAGTTATGATGTGCCCTAAGTACTCAGTTTCATGCCGAAAGAAACTGCATTTATCGATCTGTACCTTCAAATTATATTCAACTAATCTCGTAAATATTTCATTAAGGGAATCTCTATGCTCATGAAGTGAAGTAGAGAATAAATGCCACTACCTCGTCCAGGTATACCACGCAAATGCTGTTGATGTAGTCGTGCAAAATATCATTCATCATTCTCTGAAACCATGCAGTCAAACCAACTAGTTGTATACTAGAAGAATACTAGTTGGCCAAAAATCTCAACTAGTATAAGTTCTGTAATTTTTCCATATACGCAACTGGTATTTTTTATACGGCGATGTCCTACGAAATATCAATTGCCAGTCTCTGCATCAGCATCATACCAACTGACAAACTTGTCATTATATACACCAACATCATACCAGATGACATACTAGTCAGCATACCCATCAGGGTCCTACCGATTGGCATACTAGTCAGCCTTTAATTCAGCATTGTACAAGATGGCATACTAGTAGCATACCCATCAGCGTCCTACCAATTGACATACTAGTCAGGCTTTGCGCCAGCATTATACCAGATGGCATACTAGTCAACATACCCATCAGGGTCCTACCAATTGACATACTTCTCAGCCTTTGCGCCAGCATTATACCAGATGGCATACTAGTCAGTATACCCATCAGGGTCCTACTGATTGCCATACTAGTCATACTAGTTAATAAAATTACATATACGTATATAAAAATCAAAAAGTATATTTCAAATTTGCTAAACTACTTCAAATGCATTTTTGATTAATTTAATTTAATTATAATAGTATTAATGTATAGATATCACTTCATATATATCACTTCAAAATATATAAAAATAGGTACTAATGTAAATAAAATTACTAAAAAAATAATAGTTCAAAATTTTCTAACTAAATTCAAATTCATTTCAAAAATAACTTACATCTTAGGAACTAATGTAAATTAAAATTATTTATATGTAAAACTAAAAAGTTATAACTCAAGATTTTCTAACTAAACTCAAATTCATTTCAAAAATTAACCTTCAGTGTTTCATTATTCTTATGAAACTAAATAGCTACTTTTCTAGGTTTAGTTAAGAAAGTTGCAGTTGAAATTCAGAATTGTGAATTGAAGTTCATAAAATTATAATTGGAGTTAAGAAAATTACAATATTATTAGAATATATAATTGTAGTTAAAAAAGTTTTAACTGTAGCTCAGAATATTTAAATTGAAACTTTTTTTGAACTTCAATTATAATTTTCTGAATTTCAATTGCAAATTCTTAACTTAAATTGTTATTTTCTGAACTCCAATTGAACATTCTGAACTTAATTTGTAATTTTCTGAACTTAAATTGCAACTTTCTGAACTAAACCTAAAAAAGGTTTAGTGAAACAGTTTACTCCAGCCTTTCTGGCAATGGTTTTACTGCCTTCGCCATGCCGCCTTTTTTTGGAAAACCCGCTTCTTATGCAACTGCATTGCTTTTCGTAGTTGTTCTTCCGGTTCATCATGAGGAGTCAGACTTATAATAGATTCTGCGAAATAATAATAATATTATGTTAATTTAATACTTTTTAAGGATGTTACCCAAGAAAACTGAATAAAACTTTGGGTATTCTTTAAGGCCCTTCTTCCCATGAGTGCTGTCAACATTGTAGTACATTATGAATGCACTGATGAGGACTTTGTGAAGGTTTTTCTTCACCGAATTTTATATCAAGTTCCTAAGCGTTGAAATCTGTGAAAATAGTTATTAAAATATAACAAGTATGATACAAAATCATTCCAATCACAACATAGCTTTAACTCCATTCACGAAGTCCATAACCAAAAATTGTTTTTAAGAAGAATTTTGAGCTACCGATAAGTAATTAAGAAAGCTTTAAAACAAATGTTTACTGTCCAGAAAGAAGTATGACAAAGAAAAACAGCAAAAGACTGTGGAAAAAAGTTTTTGAAATTTTTTTCCTGAGTCCGTATGTTGTTCTACAATGACGTAACCGATTTTACACCAACGATAAATATGAATCTGTCAAACTATTTGTGAAAATGATAAAACAGTATGGATTTAATGAGTAGACGTTGGCATTAGTTTAAAAAAAAATAAATGTAAGGAGCGATAACCTCCAAAGAGATCCAAGGCCGAGCTTCTCTTCCAATTTGCGTCGTGCTCCTCTTGATTGCCCCTACAAATTGACCGGACGGGACCTACATGTTTTATGCCGACTCCAAACGGCATCTGCAAGGCAGATGAGTTTGCCTGAGAAATTTTCATGGCAGAAATACACCCACAGCGCTTGCCAAACACTGCCGAGGGGCGACCCCGCTTAGAAAATTTTTCTTCTTGAAAAACCTTATTTCTAAAATTTAGATGTTGCTTTGCCCGTGGTGTGAACCCAGGGCATGAGGTGTGGTAGGCGGAGCACGCTACCATCACACCACGGTGGTCGCCACGAATCACTTATTTCAACAATATATGACGTAAGCGTAAGTTTTTGATGTTCCTAGCCGTAAAAAAGGGGCAAAAATTAAGGTTTATATGGGGTATATAATATATATACCACCGATCTGTAGATTTTTTCAGACAACAATATTTGCTATATACGTAAGAATTTCGTGAAATTTGAAGCTTCTAGCTGTTAAAATGGGGCTGAAATTGCGAGTATATATATATATATACTATATATACCACCATATATATACTATATATTCCACCGATCTCTATGATTTTTTCACACAACAATATGTGCTATATACGTAAGCAGTTTGTGTAATTTGAAGCTTCTAGCTGTTAAAATGGGGCTAAAATTGCGAAAATATATATAGGTTAAGCCTCACAGCAGGCGAGGCGATAAAAAATTAAAGTTGCGGTGAACTGTCCGTTCACCGAATTAAAATAAACACGAGAAATATGTTAACGTTATAAAATTTATTCTGTGCTCTTGCACGATCCAAATTGAACTAACTAGAACAAAGTAATTTACCTAGTAGCTAAGTTCTTGTGTTAAAGTAATTATGCTATGCTAACCAATTATTGTATAAAAAATAGTTTACTTAACTAGATTATGAAGATTAAAGAAGATTATGCTGTTCAATCACAATTTCTGCAACTAACTTCAACACGCAACATAGCGTGGTCACATGCTCAGCAACGTGAGTAAATGGGTCAACCGCTGGATACTGCTGTTATAACTCCTCCCCCTTTAAAGATCTGCGTCCCGCAGATCGGACCATGAAAAATGTGAAGTGGATATATTTTTTATAGAGTCCATCTGGCTACTTGGCGTAATGTTGATTCTGACTGGCTTGACTGGTGCGCTGTCCTCCAGGTTACGGATTTCATGGGCAGATTGGCCCTTGAAGATCTTTGTGTTTGTGGCCTGTTGCATCGGAATTTGAACTGGTGGAATATCTAGCTTCCTAAAATACCATTTCCATAGCATGGTGACGATAAGGGCTATTGCGAACATCGAGGCAGCTTCCGTGACTAACGAGAAGTTAGTTTTCCATTTACATACCGTAGATATCTAACGTTTTCCATCGTGATATCATGAACGTACTCCAGATTGATCTTTGTAGTGTGGTTTTTGACGTTTGCTAGTACGGCTGGCAAGACTTGAGCTGTGATTGCTTCGTTGCTGGAGAACACTTGGTTGCCAATTTTTATCGTTTCGTTACTTAACTGGATAACGTAGGTGCCATTTATATTGCTAGTATCATTACTACTTTCCACTACACCTTGGCAGTTTGAGGTAAAAATTGTGTTATCGTTTATCAATTCGATTATCGTTCCATTGAGCCTGATGAATTGGCAGCTAGCGTCACCTCCTTTCAGCAACCGAGGTAGGCAGGTATTCTCTTCCAATTTGCTCAAGGACTCTGATTCACATACCGTAGATGAACTGATTGTCAAGCAATTTTCCTTGAGTCCATATGTTTCTTCCTGGTTGACGAGCATCTTATCGAATAGAAGGTCCAGTTGTTTGCCTTCGTAGATACCGGCGCGAGTAATTAGTAGGTTATACTTCTTCTCTGTTATTTTGGGTATTGATAGAACGTAGAGGAGCATAGTCACATTTGTATATATTGATGGTTTTCCGTATACAATTGCCTCAATTATATTTTGGTAAGGTAGTGTTTCCATTTCTGACAGGATCTGGTTGACTTCGTCCATGTCGAGTAGGTTAGTGTTAATAATTCCACGTTTAGCTAGCTGACATGCCGGTACTACTTCATTGACCTCTTCTCGAACGAGCACGATATTATGAAGGCCGCTCTGCTCGAATTGTTCTGCCTCAGCTTCCTTCATTACCGAATTGGTGCGGCTTACAATATCATTAACTTTTTTGGAAATTTCTAAAGTTGCCGTGAATAGATCCTTGTTTACTTTGTATTGGTGATTATTGTTTTCTAAGATTTCACCCTGGCTGTGGAGGATATTGTTCCAATCAGTGGCATCGGGTGATCCTGCTAGCCATTTCCACGCAGAGCCTATCCAGTCAATAGATCGGGAGGGTCTGATTATTTTCGTGTTCCCCGTCAGCTCTTCGAGACGCTGCAGAGTTTGGTTGATATAGACTTGTGCTAGGAGCTGGTCGTCAGTTCGTTTTAGTAGTTGGTAAGCCAGTTTTTCCATCTTCGATATAATAGTAGTTTACTGCCGGAGGTTGATAGCTTGTATAAGTTTGAAGGATCCGCTGATGATCCACCCATTTCCGCTCTGGATACTAACGATTGGTGCCTTATAGTGGAAAATGTGGAGGCCGCTGATGGCCGACGCCAACAGTGGGAGTCTGCAATTGGAAAGACCATACCTAACATTATTGGTGTTAGTAGGTTAGTGGTTGTTGGAAGTTATTTATGTTATTGTGAGGTTAGGAGATTAGTGGGAGTGAAAAAATTGTTAGAAAAGGACGTTTTTTCATTTTATTTGTATTTTTTTTTTTGTTTTTGTTTTTTGCTTGTACATATCATTTGGGTTCCTTGTATATTTGTTTTTTGTTGGTTTTGTTTTTGCGCTACATAGTAGTATCTAATAATTTCAATGTTCTACTATTTAAGTTGGTTTTTTTTTTGGTTTTTTTTTTTGTTGTAGCAAGTAATAACGGAATTCAGAAATACCTTTCTTTGGTGATTTTTTTGTTCTTTTTTGTTGTAGCAAGTAATAACAAAATTGAGAAATACATTGCTTTGGTTTTTCTTTTCTTTTTTGTTGTAGCAAGTAATAACGAAATTGAGAAATAGGTATTTTTTTTTTGTTTTTTTTTGTTTTTTTCTTTTCTTTTTTTTTTTTCATCATGCTGTTCTCGAACCAGCTATGGGGGATCGTGGGTATCCCTTTTGGGAGTAGCGTAGCCATTTGTCAATTTCGATAGCGCCACAACCTACTAAGGCACGATTGGTCCCACTAATAAGCCCGCTCTTGTAGCTATGATTTCGAATGGTTTCTATTCATTATGTGCATTGCCGCGTTTCTTTAAATTTTTTATGTGCAATTTATGGATTTTTTTACCACTAAGTGTGGTTACTGTGACTTTGTTGTCTTTGGCAACTATTTATTTTTTGAAAGGTGGTTTCTGTTTTCCCTTAATCTGTTTATCCTTCACGTATATGACACCGTTTTCGTCAAAACGCTCCGGCAGCGATCTTTTCCTGTTATGCCGTTCGATCTGGGCAATTTGCTTTTGGGTTAGCAGTGTTTTCAGGTATTTATTTATTTTCCTACTTTTGTCTAGGAGTTAGAGGCTTTTGAACGATTGAAAAATATCTCACTTGGCTTTCGGTTTGTTACCGAGTGAATGGTATTGTTATAGCGATCTACTGCTATATTTACCAGCTCTTTTGTCTTGAAAGTGGGATTGTCTAATTTTAAACACCTAAATATTTCGATAAGGGTGGAATGGAGCCTTTCTACTTGGTCATTCACTTCACTTCTCTGGGATGGCGTACGATAAAGGCTGATTCCTAACGATTCGAGTAAATTTTGTATTATCGGGCTTATCAATCCTCGTTCATTGTCGGTTACCAAAATTGTAGGGGTCGTAAAATAGTGTAGTAGTTTCACCATTTTCTCTTTAAGGTGCAGAGTGGATTTGTTTCTAATATGGAAAGGTTTAGCAAATTTTGAGAATTTGTCTATGCAGCTTAACAACTTTTCCCCTTGAATTTCGAATATGCCTATGTGAATGATTTCACAAGGACGTGATGGGATTGGTGTCCTTTGTAGTTCTGGCGTGTTTGGGTGCCTATCATACTTGCTAAGTTTACATGTTTCGCACGATGAAACACATGTTCTAATCTTATTGCTCATTCCCGGAATGTATTATCGCTCTAGGAGTTACTTTCTGTTCTCAGTGGGGTTTCGATTCGCTCTTCTATGCTCCTCCCATATGACTTCAATTACTCTATCTGGGTTTCGTAGGTCCTCTACAAGAATTTGAGCTACCCGTATTTTATAGTGTAAAAGGTTTTCTAAATATACCTTCTGGAGTAACCCTAAGTGACTTTCTGGCATTTTGATGCCGTTGATTACATTCGGTCTAAGCTTTTCCTTAAGCACATTAACGAGTTCTTGTTCACCTATACCCTCTATTCCTACATAGTGTCGCAGGTAACCAGGATGAGGTTACTCGCATATTTGTAACCTACCCCCAAACACAATTTGATTCCTGAACACGTTCAGAGGTACCTCGACGAATGGAATTAAATCTGAGTTATCCCGATCTGCGCTATGAACGGTGTCGCAGGTTGAGCTGCCGTCGTTTGCCGAGTACGACGTTGACCCCATGGTTGCGTTTTCGCTGGCATATTCGGATTGGGACGTCGTTGTTAGTTGATTTACCTGAGTTTTTAGCCGAGAGAGAGCGTCAGCTACGACGTTCGATTTTCCTGGCTTATAGATGAGTTCGTAATTATACTCCTCTATTCTAGATTTACATCGCTTGAGCTTGGCGTTATAATGACGGTTGCTTAAAGAGAAGGTTAGCGGTTGATGATCGGTAAAAATTCGAATCTTCCTTGCACCGTACAAATAATTTCGGAGGTTTTCTAAGGCCCAGACGATGGCTAGAATTTTTTTTAAGTCAAATTAAAAAAAAAAGTTAATATCTTTACAGTATATAAGTAAATTATATCAACATTCAACTCCAGTAATGATATGGAGCAACGAAATACAAAAATAAAAGAAATTTTCAAAATGGGCGTGGCTCTGCCCTTTTTCATTTAATTTTTCTAGGATACTTTTAATGCCATAAGTCGAACAAAAATTTACCAATCCTTGTGAAATTTGGTAGGGGCTTAGATTCTAGGACGATAACAGTTTTTTGTGAAAAAGGGCGAAATCGGTTGAAGCCACGCCCAGTTTTTACACACAGTCGACCGTCTGTCCTTCCGCTCGGCCGCTAACACGATAACTTGAGCAAAAATCGATATATCTTTACTAAACTCAGTTCACGTACTTATCTGAACTCAGTTTGTATTGGTATAAAAAATGGCCGAAATCCGACAATTGCCACGCCCACTTTTTCGATATCGAAAATTACGAAAAATGAAAAAAAAAATGCCATAATTCTATACCAAATACGAAAAAAGGAATGAAACATGGTAATTGGATTGGTTTATAAAAATAAAAAATAAATGTAAGACGAGATAACCTCCGAAGAGATCTAAGGCCGAGCTTCTCTTCCAATTTGCGTCGTGCTCCTCTTGATTTTCCCTACAAATTGGCCGGACGGGACCTACATGTTTTATGCCGATTCCGAACTGCACCTGCAAGGCAGATGAGTTTTCACGGAGAGCTTTTCGTGGCAGAAATACACCCGGAGCACTTGCCAAACACTGCCGAGTGTCGACCCCGCTTAGAAAAATTTTCTTCTAATTGAAAAAGCTTATTTCTAAAATTTTGATGTTGCTTTGTCCGGGGTTCGAACCCAGGGCATACGGTGTGGTAGGCGGAGCACACTACCATCACACCACGGTGGCCGCTGGTTTGATTGGTTGATTTGGATTGGTTTATTGACGCAAAATATAACTTAAGAAAAAAACTGGTGTGGGTGTGGCACCTTCCATATTAAGTAAAATAAAATGAAAAAGTTCTGCAGGGCGAGATCAAAAGCCCTTGGAATCTTAGCAGGAATACTCTTCGGTATTACATATATAAATAAATTAGCGGTACCATCTTATGGTCTGGGTCACCCTGGTCCCCATTTTGGTCGATATCTCGAAAACGCCTTCACATATACAACTACCACCACTCCCTTTTAAAACCCTCATTAATACCTTTAATTTGATACCCATATCATATAAACACATTATAGAGTCACCCCTGGTCCACCTTTATGGCGATATCTCGAAAAGGCGTCCACCTATAGAACTAAGGCCCACTCCCTTTTAAAATACCCATTATAACCTTTCGTTTGATACCCATATTGTACCAACGCATTCTAGAGTCAACCCTGGTCCATCTTTATAACGATATCCCGAAAAAGCATCCACCTATAGAACAAAGGCCCACTCCCTTTTAAAATCCTCATTAACACCTTTCATTTGATACCCATATCGTACAAACAAATTCTAGAGTCATCCTGGTCCACCTTTATGGCGATATCTCGAAAATGCGTCCACCTATAGAACTAAGGCCCAATCCATTTTAAAATACTCATTAACACCGTTCATTTGATACCCATATCGTACAAACAAATTCTAGAGTCCACCTTTATGGCGATATCTCGAAAAGGCGTCCACCTATAGAACTAAGGCCCACTCCCATTTAAAATACTCATTAATACCTTTCATTTGATACCCATATTGTACAAACGCATTCTAGAGTCAACCCTGGTCCACCTTTATGCCGATATCTCGAAAAGGCGTCCAGCGATAGAACTAAGGGCCCCTCCCTTTTAAAATACTCATTAACACCTTTCATTTGATACCCATATCGTACAAACAAATTCTAGAGTCACCTCTGGTCCACCTTTATGGCGATATCTCGAAAAGGCGTACACCTATAGAACTAAGGTCCACTCCCTTTTAAAATACTCATTAACTCCTTTCGTTTGATACCCATATTGTACAAAGGCATTCTAGAGTTACCCCTGGTCCACCTTTATGGCGATATCTCGAAAAGCCGTCCACCCATAGAACCAAGGCCCACTCCCTTTTAAAATACTCACTAACACTTTTCATTTGATACCCTTATCGAACAAACAAATTCTAGAGTCAGCCCTGGCCCACCTTTATGGCGATATCCCTAAATGGCGTCCACCTATAGAATCATGGCCCTCTTAAAATATTCTTTAATACCATCCGTTTGATACACATGTCATACAAACACATTCCAGGGTTACCCTAGGTTAATTTTCCTACATGGTGATTTTCCCTTACTTTGTCTCCATAGCTCTCAACTGAGTATGTAATGTTCGGTTACACCCGAACTTAGCCTTCCTTACTTGTTTATTTTATATTTATCTTAAAAATCGTTTAGATATGTTCAAATTTCACCAAAGTGCTTACGTGTATAGCATATATTGTTGTCTGAAAAAATCATAGAGATCGGTGGTATATATAGTATATATCTCATACAACCGATTGTTCAGATAAGATACTTTTCGCAATTTCTACCCCACTTTAACAGCAAAAAGCTTCAAATTTCACCAATTGCTTACGTATATAGTATATATTGTTGTGTGAAAAAATTATAGAGATCGGTGATATATATAATATATATATGATGGTATATATAGTATATATATATATATACTATATATATATACTATATATATTTTTTTTTTTGCAATTTCAGCCCCATTTGAACAGCTAAAAGGTTCAAATTTCACCAAATGCTTACGTGTATAGCATATATTGGTGTCTGAAAAAATCATAGAGATCGGTGGTATTACATAGTATATATCTCAAACAACCGATTGTTCAGATAATGTTGGAGAACCGAAGCAGTTCGTACTATTTATGAAATTTATTACAATGAAATACAACTCTGTAACATATGCACGTATGTCATTTTTTCTCATTCTCTTTTTATATACATAACTCTCTAACGTTTACCAAAATTTAATAAAATCCAGTCGTTTTGTAGCATTCAATATCCTCGGAACTTTATGTTATGGGCCCAGCGCTTGGGTAAAGTAAAAAACGATAAAGTATTCGGTTAAATGAACTTTTTCCGTGAAATTAAAAGAAAATTAGTAAAAGCTACAATGGCAAGTGTTGTGCGTATAGAGCCGCTAAACGCGGAGAACTATGAATCGTGGAAATTGCAAATGCATGCAGTTTTAATTAAAAATGATTTGTGGGGCTACGCCGACGGCACCAATGTATGCCCGACAGATGAAACAAAGGTGGCAGATTGGAAAACTGCAGATCAAAAGGCATCGGCAGACATAACGCTTGCAATTTCTCATCTGAGCTCGGGCTCATTTCAGAGTGCACAAATTCTCGTGAAATGTGTTTAAAATTGGAATCGACGTTCCAATCAAACGGGCCAGCTAGGAAAGCTACATTGCTAAAACGTGTAGCGTTATCGCGCATGTCAGAGCAAGATAAAGTACGTGATCATTTAAATTAATTTTTCGACGCGGTCGCAAAATTAAAAGAAATAGGTGTTTGCATTGGTGATGAGCTGCTTGCTATTTTGTTGTTGTATAGCTTACCGCCATCGTATGAGACATTCAGATGTGCACTTGAAACGCGTGATGAATTACCGAAGCCAAAAATACTTCGCATAAAAATTTTAGAAGAGTACGAATCACGTAAATCAAAAGAAGAGAAAAGTGAAGATGGTGGTCTGTATGCAAAGAGAAAACAAAATAACTCAAAGCCAAATTTCGAAAATCAAAAAAAAATAAGGAAGTGCTTTAAATATGGCAAGCCGGGGCACTTAGCTAGAAATTGCAAACAAAAACAAAATGCGCGATTAAGTGGCGAAAAAGAAAAAGATAACGAAAATGTAAATTTGAATACAGAAGAAAAAGCGATGATGGAACCTGTAGGAGAAATGAAATGGTGCTTAGATAATGGTTGAGCATCGCATGTGAGTGCGCAAGCAAATAATTTCAAAAGCTTGAACGAAATGAATGAAGACTTAAATTTAGCAAAAAACGCGTCAACGAAAATAAATTGTATCGGTAAAATATGCATGAAAGCAGAAGTACGCGGTAAACAAATAAACGTAGACATGGAAAATGTTTTACATGTAAAAGATTTGCGTACAAATTTACTTTCGGTATCAAAAATTACCGACAAAGGGTACAATGTGAAATTCGCTCAGAGCGGTGCCACTATTTGAGACAGTGCTAATAAGATAGTGTTAGAAGCAGAGAGAATAGGTAATTTATATTATCTCAAAACTCCAAAGAACTTTGTACATATGGCAAATACGAAAAATAATATTGATTTGTGGCATTACAAAATGGGTCATGTTAATGAACGTGATCTTAAATTAATGGCCAAAGAGAGTGCAGTGTATGGTCTAAATTTCAATCAAAATGAAAAGTTATCAGATTGTGAAATTTGTGCCAGTGAAAAGCAAGTTTGTTCTTCTTTTCCAAAATCGAGCGAAAACAGAGTGAGTGATGTACTCGAGATAGTTCACAGCGATGTATGTGGGCCAATGAGGCATGCGTCCAACGGTGGCGCGAAATTTTTGAGATATGAGATATATTTTATTAAGAAAAAATCGGAGGTATTCGAATCTTTTAAACAATATAAAACAAAGGTAGAGAACTTAACCGGCAAGAAAATTAAAGCGTTACAATCAGACAACGGACGCGAGTACTGCAATAGAGATTTTGATAATTTTTTACGCGAACACGGAATAAGACGTCGATTTAGACTCCATATACCCCGCAGCAAAACGGTATGGCTGAGCGTAAAAATAGAACGCTTGTTGAAATGGCTCGCTATATGATGAAGCAATCGAGTGCACCTGCTTCATTTTGGGCAGAGGCTATAAATACGGCGTGTTATATACGCAATCGTTGTATCACAAGAACAACAAGTGAAGTACCATATCGCGTGTGGACAAATAAAAATCCGACAGTGGCACATATGAAAGTTTTCGGTACAAAAGCATATGTACTTAATAAAAATCCTGCAAAAGGAAAATTTGAATCGCGTGCGGAACCATGTATATTTGTCGGCTATTCAAATGAATCGAAAGCATATCGATTAGAATCACAAATTAAAAAACGAGTTATAATAAGCCGCGACGTAGAATTTATTGATAACAATGGTTTTGACGATAACGTTGAAGACTATAATAAAGATGAAAATAAAATTGAAATTTTACTTGAGAATAAAAATGCGGAAAATGAGATACGTAACGTCGAAAATGAAGAATTGGTAGAATTACCTGAAGATGAAGAAGTTGAAACGAAACCTCAACGTGGTAGGGGTCGGCCTACTTATGTTTACACTGGTCAACGTGGCAGACCACGAAAGGTACACAACCAACCGGGTGAATATGCCGTTTCAGAAGAGGATATCGGTGATTCCGATGATTTCTTCGAATGTGATGAAAACTCAGCAAATATTGCAAGTGAAGTTCCACTTACACTCGCAGATGCATTGGAATCGGACGATGCTAGTGCGTGGTTGAAAGCGCTTGAAGATGAATTTATTGCACAAATTAAAAACAAAACATGGCAAATAGTTGATCAACCGATCAATAGAAAGTTAATTGGTAATAAATTCGTTTTTCGTACAAAGAACGATTTTTCTATGAATCTGAAAAAGGTTCGGTTATTAGCAAAGGGCTACGCTCAACGTCCAGGAGAAGATTATCACGAAACATCATCTCCAGTTGTTCGCTCCACCTCTGTTCGCCTTTTTACAGCGTTGGCAGCTGAACTCGGTCTGGAAATCCATCAGATGGATGTGGTTACAACGTATCTGAACGGAGAACTAGATGAAGGCGTTTATATGAGCGTACCAGATAAACTCGAGGGCGTACTAAAGAAGATACAGCAAGGGGACCCTGTTGGTTTAAAGGGCATCACACAGCATAGTAATGAAATAAAGCGCACAGCCCGTGAATGGCAAAAATTAATAGGGCAAAACAAAAATCCTGTATGCTTATTAAATAAGGCGTTGTATGGCCTGCGTCAGTCAGGTTTAATATGGTATCATAAATTATCCCAAGCACTTAATGAAATTGGATTACATGCAACGAAGTTCGATCCTTGTTTCTATGTGCGACGTGAGGGCAGTGATATACTGTTAGTAGTCATATGTGTCGATGACCTGCTTTTGGCGTCGAATAACAATAGATGGCTTAGCGATATCAAACGAACTCTTTCTGAAAGCTTTGATATGAAAGATATTGGGCAAGTAAAACGGTGCTTGGGAATAGACTTCCACCAAAATATGGAGAAGCACGAACTATATTTATCGCAACAAACGTACGCTCGATCAGTTTTAGATCGGTTTGGTATGATATACTGTAAACCTGCGAAAACTCCTATAGAGGCAAATTGCAAACTTGCCATACCAGAAATAAGAGATGATACCGTAATGGCAAAATTTCCCTACCAAAATTTAATCGGGGCTTTAATGTATTTAGCGGTATCCACTAGACCAGATATAGCTTTCGCGGTAAATTTTATGAGTCAATTCAATTCCAATTATACCGAAGAGCATTGGAAATCAGCTAAGAGAATTTTACGGTACGGTATGAAATTTATTACAATGAAATACAACTCTGTAACATATGCACGTATGCCATTTTTTCTCATTCTCTTTTCATATACATAACTCTGTAACGTTTACCAAAATTGAATAAAATCCAGTCGTTTTGTAGCATTCAATATCCTCGAAACTTTAGATAAGAAGCTTTGCGCAATTTCTGCCCCATTTTAACAGCTAGAAGCTTCACATTTCAGCAAATGCTTACGTATATAGCGTATATTGTTGCCTGAAAGAATCATAGAGATCGGTGGTATATATATTATATAACCCATATAAACTGCCATTTTTGCCCCTTTCTTACGGCTAGAAGCTTCAAAATTCAACAAATTTCATCAAATACTTACGTTTACGTCATATATTGTTGAAATACGCGATTCGTAGTCATAGTTTTTACATGCAGACCACAAAAAACGTGCAGCTTTGCATCCTCACACAAAGTACCAACCTATTTTTATACCTTTCATGGAAATGAAATGGTATATTAAATTTGGCACGAATCTCAAAATTGTAAGTCCTTAAAGGAAAATAGGTAGACCCACCATTAAGTATACCGCAATAATCAGGTTGAAGAGCTGAGTTGATTTAGCCATGTCCGTCTGTCCGTCTGTCTATTTGTATGCAAACTAGTCACTCAATTTTTGAGCGGGTGTATTTGGGTGTCCGATTAGAGATTTGTCGGAACCGGCCGGATCGGACCACTATAGCATATATCTCCCATGTATCATAAAGATCGGCGGTATATATAGTATATATATGGTGGTATATATATATATATATTTTCGCGATTTCAGCCCCATATTTTTAAAAGAAGTTTCAAATTTCTCTAGTGAGAAACTAAAAAAATATAATTTTATGACGACTCGAAGTCGTTGTACTTTTTTTCATCATAGCAACTTAATTACTGACTTTACAATATGTTTCTTACATCTACTTATCGTATGAAGTCACGTTGGTTGGCAGGTGATTCCTCTTGTTGTTGTTGTCGCTTTATTTACTTCCTCATTTCCAATGAATAGTAATGCACGGTCAACTATTGAGTAATTGCGCGTGTGACCGACTTTTAGGTCGCATGCTTACGCAGCATTGCATACCGCTATCGTATGGAGAGTTACGTATGCTTACGCACCATTGCATATTGTTTTCGTATGGATAGTTACATATTTATATGTGGGCAGTTTTGGAGCCCAATTTCAGAGTATGTGGCGTTAACTCCTCCCCCTTTAAAGTATGCAGCGTCCTCGTTGGATGGCATTTCGTTTGTAGGTACAGTGGGGGTTTCCTTTGAACTGCTAGTATTGACTTGAATGTTTATTCTCATTTTCTTCTTAGAGTTAAATTTTTTGGCAATCATGGTGGCCAATAGGATAATCAGCGATAACGTGATTATCAAAGAGCATGTGAAAATGCTTATTTTGTATTTCAAGTTGACATCATCTATTTTTTGGATGTTCGCTATATTGAGCTCTTTCAAATATTGTAAGGAGAGAACTTCCTCAAGATTCGCTGTACCATTTTTCGATTTGACGATTGCTGGTAAGGGCTTCGCAAACAGTTGATTTTTATTAACAAAATGCTTGCCTTCAATTGATAAGCTTGAATTATCGTATTTGATCAAAAATGTGCCATTCAGATTGATTTCTTTGTTGTCTATTTTTAGGGGTCCATTGTAACTATTGATAAATAATAATCCGGGCATTATTTCTTCTATCGTGGGCCTATGGTGACTATTTATTAGGGTGCAGTTGCATGAGTATCCTTTTAAAAGGTTTGGTATGCAGGTGGTTAACGTGACTTCTTTTATGCTATCTTGCTTACATAAAATTAAATTGTTTATATTCTTACAACTATCTCTTACACCAAATATTTCCTTGTTACAAATTATTAAATTTTCATATTCAAGCTTAATTGCTTTATAGCCTTGTTTTACAGCTTTGGCTTTTATTAATTTACAAGATGCTTTGCTTTTTAAAGGGAATTTTACAATATAAATAATGGAAGATAAGTTTGATGCAATTTTAACATCGCTAAATTCAATTGCTTCGATTAAATTTAAATAGGGCATGCTTTGTTTTTCTAGTGCTTCTTCAATTACAATTAATTCTTCCTTAGATAATATGAATGAGTTTATAATCCTGCTTTTGCCCATTGTATTGAATAATCTATGTTTATTAATTCTTCTTTTATGAATTGCAATTTCCTTTCAATATTTTTTTCTATTTCTATTTTAAGAGCATCGCCCGATTTCATTTCGCTTAGAATTGTATTTGAAATATGAGTTAAATTATTTATTCTTTCTAAAATAGATTTATTTATTACTACTTGCTGGTTATTATTACTCGCTATATTAGTTAGTTTATCAGTTAATATTTTAAAATATTCGTGGTCAGGGTATCCAGCAAGCCATTTCCAGGCTGTGCCAAGTGGTTCAATGGCTCTTTTGGTTTTCCTGGGTTTCAGTTGGTATAGGAGGGATCGGATGGATTTCTCCTCTTGGGAAAGGAATGGGTGACTTCGGCTTTTCCTAGTTATGTCATGTTCTATTGTGACGTGTATGTCGTCGAGTAGGGAGTCGTACTGGTCGAGGTCAATAGTGTGTATTAGTCGAAATGTTCCAATTTGAACTTTCGCGGTTCCTGTGTCTATCGTTACTATGGGACTGGTCGTATAGTCCAAAATTTGGGTTTCCGCATTGCAGGTGACAAATAGGATCCTGAAAAAGAAGAGTGTGATTTACTTTTTGATATGGCTTTTGTGAACGGTGCGGCCAGATTGTGTCAAAATTGTGTTGCCTTGGTCTTCTAGTACTGTTTCCTTTTTATATCGGGGTGTTAGTTTGTTTCCTAGTCTTTTGTTTATTTTTACATAAATAACGTCGTTATTGCTGTATGTCCTGAACTCGGTCCTATCTTTATTATGAAGTCGCAAGTCTTTTTCCTGTTTATTTTTAAGATTTTGGATATTTTCTTCTTTCTGTCCAATGTCATTGGGTTTGGTCCAACTGTTCTTCCGAAAAATACTTCTACTGGTTTACGTTTGGTAGTGGAATGAATGGAATAGTTATACTTGAATATGGGTCTATTAAGGAGGTCCTTAAAGTCGGTGTGGGTGTTTTCTGCTTTAGTGCAACGCATCACTTCGATAAGTGTGGAATGGAATCGTTCTATTTGCCCATTTATAGAACTTTTGTATGGAGGAGTTTTAAATATTTCGATACCGTATTCGTTTTCTAGCATAAAAGTTATAGGGGCCGCGTTTAGGGATTTTTCGTTGTCCATAACGATATTTTCTGGGATTCCGAATGTTGTCAAGAGACTTCTTAAGGGGGCCTTTATGTCTTCCATTGCTCTGGAGCGCACGATTTTTGCTTGTGCGTATTTGGAAAATTTATCCATGGCCGTTAGCACTACTTTGTTGTTAGTATGGTATATGTCTATATGAACTATATGACCTGGGTAATTAGGAATGGGAGCTGTTTTCGGGATAGGATTTACTGGATGTCTCTCATACTTATTTTCTAAGCAAATTTTGCACTGTTTTGCAATTCTTTTTATTTTGGCGTTCATTTGTGGGAAGTAACATCTTTCTAAGAGTTGAGCTTTATTTTCGGTGGGATTGCGATGAGCTCTATTATGCTCGTTGATGATTTCCGTTTCCTGTTCTGGTTCATTTGTAATATTTCTAATGAATTTTCGGGTATAACGTACTTTGTACTTGCTGAAATGAATTTGGTAAATTGTTTATATTTTCCCTAAAATGTTGTCTTCGGTTTTTATACAATTTGTTACTGTAGGGTTGAGATATCTTTTCAACAATGTGGTAAGAGTTTCTTCTGTAGGGTCTCTTTCAATAATAATATGTCTATGGTAAGTGGGAAAAGGTAATCTAAATTGGTATGAAGAGGTTTCGCCAGTAGAAATAAAAATTAGATTTTTAAATGCATTGATAGGTGCATCTGTATACGGTATTAAATTTTGGGGTGAACTTTCGTCACTGTGTTGGGTTGCAGACAAAGAATTTATTTGTTGTGGTGGTCGAGAAAGTGCGTCTGCGACAATATTGGTACTGCCAGGTTTGTATTTTATCTCATAGTTGTATTCTTCCAATATTTATTTCCATCTTTTTAGTTTACTGTTAGCATTTCTGTTACTGAGTGAGTAAGTCAAAGGTTGATGGTCTGTAAAAATTTGTATTGTGGTTGAACCATACAAATAATTTCTAAAGGTTTTTAAAGCCCATATTATGGCTAAAAGTTCCTTTTCGTTAGTTGCGTAATTTTCCTCGGTCCTCGTCAATGTTCTGGAGATGAACATTATGGGTTTACCACCTTGCTCTAGGACTGCTCCTATGGCGTGGTTTGATGCGCCGGTTGTCAAGTGAAATTCTTTTTCGAAGTCGGGGTATTGTAACATAACGTCAGAGGATGCTAGTGAATTTTTTAATTTATTAAACGCTTCCATTGCGTTATTGTCGAGAGAAGTTTTTATTTTAGCTGAAAGATTTTTGGACATACGTCCCTCCTCGCCTCTCAAAAGTACCTTTAGGGGCTTGGCGAGTTTTGCGTAGTCTTTGATGAAACGTCGGTAATAACCGGAAAGTCCTAGAAAGGATCGAAGCTCTTTTATAGTTTTAGGCGGTGGAAAGTCTAGAATTGCTTTCACTTTTGCTGGTTTTGTTTTTATGCCATTTTTGGAGACAACAAATCCCAAAAACTCAACCTCTTCTTTGAGAAATTCACATTTATCAAGTTGGATTTTCATATTAGCATCTTGTAGGGTCCTGAAAATTGTTTTCACGTTTTTCAAATGAGAGTCTTCGTCTTTTCCGAAAATTATGATATCGTCTATGTAGACAAAGCATATTTTTCCGATGTCGTCTCTAAGAATATCATCTAATGCTCGTTGGAATATGGAAGGCGCATTTTTAAGGCCGAAAGGTAGTCTGGTAAATTCGTATTTACCATTATTGACTGAAAAAGCTGTTTTTGCGATATCGGATTCAACTAAAGGCATCTGATGAAAGCCACTTTTCAGGTCGAGAACTGTAAAGAATGTGTTCTTTCCGAGTTGTGAAAGAACTTCATTGGTGTCTGGGATTGGGTAGCGGTCGGGTATTGTGATTGAATTTAATTTGCGGTAGTCTATTACCATCCTGTATTTTTTTATGCCAGATGCGTCAGCTTTCTTTGGCACTATCCAGATGGGAGAATTGTATGGGGATCGAGAGGGTCTAATTATTCCGTCCTCAAGTAATTTTGATATTTGCTTTTCTACCTCGTCCTTAAGGGACATTGGGTATGGGTAGTTACTGGAATATACCGGATCTTGGTTTGTAGTTCTTATTTCGGCTTTTACCGCGGTGGTGTACGTTAATTTTTCATCCGGGTCAGAAAAAAGTTGTGGGTATGAGTAGCATAAATTTCGGAGTTTTCCTGTTTGTTCATCCATAAGATGGTCTGTTCTTATTTCGATATTGTTTACTGATTTTGATTTTTGTTGTTTAATGGCTATTTTCCTATTGTTTTTTATTAGCATGTGATTTTTTGAAGTAAAAATTACGGCTTCTAATTGTTTTAGGCTGTCGTTACCGAGAATACCGTGAAATGATTTAAGTGTGGGTAATATAAAAAAATTAAGGTTCTCGTCTTTTAAACCGAAAAGGTTAATAAAGGTATTTTTTTTTATTTATTTGTTTAAGTCTATGAATTTTGGTTGAATGTAGTTTTTATTTGAACCCGTGTCAATTAAGAAATTTAGAACTTTCCCGCTACTGTCCTTGCATTGGAAATATGGTAGCGTGGAATTCGTCTATGTCCATTGGGACTGGGGATTTTGGTTGGGTGGGTCTTGGTGGAGGATTGTTGAACTGGTTGGGTCTAGGGGGTTGTTGCAGAGCGTAGTTGGGAGTTTGAATGTTGGGATTCTTTGGGTATTGTTGGTATTGGGGGAATTGTTGGTATTGAGGAAATTGTTGGTATTGGGGAAATTGTTGGGAAGCTCGGGTAAAAGTAGGAATTGCTTGAGGTAGATGGGCAAGGTGCGGGTAGAATGGCTGATTAGGGTTCTTTCTTGGTGGAAGTGCGGGCCGTTGCTGATATGGTATCTCGAAAATCGGTGGTGGTAATGTGGGCCGTTTAGGCAAGCCGTATTGTTGGCTGTTGGCATGTGCTGCCCTGAAATTTTGATTCTTTAACTTGATGCACAATGCAATGCTTCAGGTAGATCAGCCGGCTTTTTCATGCCGAGAAGTCTCGATAGATCACCTGATAGTCCTCTGACAAAGGTGTCTAGCGCCTTGTCACGGTATGTGTGTGTGAGGACACGCATGCACTCTTCGCTGATTTCCATGCAGGATATTTTATTTAATATTAGTGAGACGTGTGAATAAACCTCACCATAAAATTCTTGCACAGATTTCCGACCTTGTATTAAGTAGGTCATTTGATATTCGGGTGTGCTAAGATCTCTTTTGTCCTCGTAATGCATGATAAGGCATCGGGAGATAGCCTTCCAGTTAAGGGGGGTGTTGTAGGACTCTAGTGCTGCGTCAGCACTGCCTATGATTTTATTACGAATTACACTAAGGATGCCGAAATATTTCGGTGAGCCTGCGCATGGCTCATAAATCCTTAATATTCGTTCAACACTTTTCTTCCAGCTGCTGAACTCAGCTGGGTTTCCACCAATCTCTCGCAAGGATCTAACCACGTCAGGTACCTTGTCCATGTCGGCCAGGTTATTCCTAAATCGATCTTCGATCATTTGATCGGTCATAGGTTGCTGAGTTGGGTGCAGAGCATCCCAAATCATTCTATTTTCGTCCGTACTTAAAATCTATCTCATTAAGTCCTTTATAAGGTTTTTGAATTCAGGAGTGGGGTTAGCCACTTGTTGGATAGGGTCGCCAGGGGGTTGTGGTGGCGATGGTGGTCCTGCAGGGACCTAGCACAGGCGGTCTCATCAAATTATTATGAGCCATTTTAATTATTTTTTAATTTATACTTTTCGCTAGCTATGTGATGTTTTTGTGGTGAATCGCAGAGTTGTTTTATTATAATCCTAAAGGTTATTTTTATTTTATAGGCTGTACGAGCCTGTTGTTCATGAGAAGTAATAAATATCGAGGAAAAAAAATTCACTAAAAGGTAAAAAATGTTTTTGGTAAAATTTTTAAAAAAATTATTGAAGGAATTTTGAGAAAAAGGGAGAGTTAAACTTTTATTATATTTTCACTTTTGAAATTTCCGCTTATTAAAAGGATTGTACTTTTATCTTAAAGTTAAAAAATTTTACTTAAATACTTTAATTATTATTTTTTTTGTTTTGCGTGTTTTTTTTTCTAAATTTGCACTTATTAAAATTTTCTTAAAAATTAAAAAATTTTTACTTAGATACTTTAATTATTATTTATTTTTTTTGTTTGTTAAATTTGCACTTAATGTTTCACTAAATTTCACTTATTATCTAATTTGTTCTTACATTAAAATTCCCTCGGCGAACAAGTCTGGTAGTCCTCTTGGCATCTCGCTACTATTGGCAGTCTCGCTGGCTTCTTTTGCGGGTTGGTGGCTGTGTTCTCCCGAGCTTTACCACCGGGTTTCCTGTCCAGTACGTTGGGGCGCTTCTTCAGGGCCACTTAGTTTTCCGCTAGGATGTTCGTTGTGTTGGGCGCTTCTTTAGAGCCACTTTTTTTGTCACACGAATCGCGAGGCACTACTTGACGGCCTTTTTACTACTTGCGGAAACTTACGCGACTGGGCCGTTGGGCGCCAGTTATTATGTTCTCTAGTGAGAAACTAAAAAAATATAATTTTATGACGACTTGAAGTTGTTGTACTTTATTTCATCATAGCAACTTAATTACTGACTTTACAATATGTTTCTTACATCTACTTATCGTATGAAGTCACGTTGGTTGGCAGGTGATTCCTCTTGTTGTTGTTGTAGCTTTATTTACTTCCTCATTTCCAATGAATAGTAATGCACGGTCAGCTATTGATTAATTGCCCGTGTGACCTACTTTTAGGTCGCATGCTTACGCAGCATTGCATACCGCTATCGTATGGAGAGTTACATATGCTTACGCAGCATTGCATACTGTTTTCGTATGGATAGTTACATATTTATATGTGGGCAGTTTTGGAGCCCAATTTCAGAGTATGTGGCGTTAACTTATAGCATATATTGTTGTATGAAAAAATTATAGAGGTCGATGGTATTTATAGTATATATTTCATACAACCGATCGTTCAGATAAGAAACTTTTCGCAATTTCTACCCCATTTTAACAGCTATAAGCTTCAAATTTCACCAATTGCTTACGTATATAGTATACATTGTTCTGTGAAAAAATCATAGAGATCGGTAATATATATAATATATATATGATGGTATATATAGTAACCGCGCCCAAGTTGACACAGTGTAAACGGATTTTTCGAAAGCGTTTGATAAAGTTAACCATCGTATTTTGTTATCAAAGTTACAAAGTTTTGGTTTTCATTCAAATTTTTTAAATTGGATTAAATCGTATCTTTCTAATAGATCATGTGAAGTTGTAGTTGATGGGGTGTCCTCGTATTCTTTTATTGCCTCCTCTGGGGTTCCTCAGGGAAGTATATTGGGTCCGATTCTTTTTGTGATGTTCATCAATGATATTACTACTTGTTTTAAATATTCTAAATTTCTCTTATATGCTGATGACATGAAGATTTTTAGCAAAATAACGTGTTCCTCTGACTCGACGAAACTTCAAAGTGATCTTGACAATGTTGCAGCTTGGTGTCAGAAAAATATGCTTCCCTTAAATATTAAAAAATGCCCCCATGTCTCCTATTCCAAGTCCCGTACTCTTATCCCTACTTCATATTTTATTGGTGGCTCACAACTAGACATTGTTTCTAAAATCACTGATCTTGGGGTGGTCTTTTTTTACTTTTTTTACTTTTCATAGCCATCTTAACTATAGCATAGCTAAGTCGTACTCTATGATGGCTTTTGTCAGACGTTTCAGTTCAGATTTCTCCGATCCGTATACTTTAAAGACACTCTTTACTTCACTGGTACGCTCGAAACTAGAATATGCTGTTTTTATTTGGCGTCCGTATTATTCTTGTCATATTAGTCGATTGGAGAGAGTTCAGAAAATCTTTATTAAGTATGCTCTGCGACCCCTTCATTTTGAACTTCCGGTTCCCGCTTATGAGTCTAGATGTTTGCTTATCGGTCTTAAGACACTAAATTGTAGGAGAACCTTCTTATCTCTAACTTTCATTTTTAATTTGATATCTGGGGTGGTGGACTGCCCCTTTTTACTTGAACGTATTTTCTTTGTTATTCCTAATATTTGTTTAAGGAATCATGCCACATTTTATGTGGGGCTGGCGAGGACTAATTATGCTGCCAATGCTCCTGTTGTCAGAGCTCTTAAAGAGTTTAATTTGCTTCCGAATTCTTCAGTTTTGGATTTCTCCTTTTGTGAAAATAGGTTTAAAATGCTACTTAATGACCAGTTAAGTTAGTTGGTATTTGCCTACATTTGTAATTAGTCTGTAAGAAATGTAACAATTTCAAGATTAAATAAATAAATAAATGATAAATAAATAAATGATATATATATAGTATATATATTTTTGTTTTGTTGCAATTTCTGCCCCATTTCAACAGCTAGAAGCTTCAAATTTCACCAAATGCTTATATTGGTGTCTGAAAAATCATAGAGATCGGTGGTATACATAATATATATCTCATACAACCGATTGTTCAGATAAGAAACTTTTCGCAATTTCTACCCCATTTTAACAGCTAGAAGCCTCAAATTTCATCAAATGCTTACGTATATAGCATTTATTGCTGTCTGAAAAAATCATAGAGATCGGTGGTATATATATTATATACTCCATATAAACTGTTATTTTTGCCCCTTTGTTACGGCTAGAAGCTTCAAAATTCATCAAATTTCATCAAATACTTACGTTTACGTCATATATAATGTTGAAATACGTTATTAGTAGTCATAGTTTTTATACGCAGACCACAAAAAACATGAAGCTTTGCATCCTCACACAAAGTACCTACCTATTTTTATACTTTTCAGGGAAATGAAATGGTATATTAACTTTGGCACGAATTTCAAAATTGTAAGTCCTTAAAGGAAAATAGGTAGACCCACAATTAATCAGGATGAAGAGCTGAGTTGATTTAGCCATGTCCGTCTATCCGTCTGTCTGTTTGTATGTAAAACGAGATCGCTCGTATATATAGTATATTCCCCACAACCGCTTTTCAGATAAGAAACTTTTCGTAATTACTGCCCTATTTTAAGAGCTAGAGGCTTCAAATTTCAACGAATGCTTACGTATATAGCATATATTGTTGTCTGAAAAAATTATAAAGATCGGTTGTATATATTGTATATATATGGTGGTATAAATAGTATATATATATAGTAGGCCGGGTCGATTTGTGGGGAGGCAAATAAATCGCCCATTGCTCTGTGAAAATCATATTCTAGGGATCAAAATAAGAAACTTTGCCGAATGAACCATACCTCTAAAACAAATTCTGATGCCCCCCCTTTGGGTCGTAGGGGCAAATTTTGAAAAATCCCACTTTGAAATGCCTATGTTTTTTCTTTTTGGAGTTTATTTTTCTCTTTACAAATTTATTTAGTCAGAACATATGTAAATGAAAAAATGAATTTAACTTAGTAATAGAAAAGAAATTAAAAAAAATTATTAGAAATTAGCGTTTTTACAACCCCCTTTTAAAACCAAGGCATCTCTGTGATGCATTTGCATGTCGTAAACATAGTTGTGTGGGTTTTTTATTCAACCGTTTTAAAAAATTAAGGTATCACTGTGACACAATTGCAGATCGTAAAATTGCTTGTGTTGTTTTTTTTAAGCCACCACAAGACACAGCAGGTAGAATTGAAATTACCCCTACCCAAAAGTTCGACCCAACGGGGGGGACATCAGAATTCGTTTTAGAGGTATGGTTCCTTCAGCAAAGTTTCTTATTTTGATCCCTAGAATACGATTTTCACAGAGCAATGAGTGATTTTTAAATCGACCCGCCCTAATATATAGTATATATATATATTTTCGCAATTTCAGCCACATTTTAACAGCTAGAAGCTTCAAATTTCACCAAATGCTTACGTATATTGCACATATTGTTGTCTGAAAAAAGTGATGAGATCGGTCGTATATATAGTATATATCCCCACGACCGATTGTTCAGATAAGAAACTTTTCGTAATTACTACCTTATTTTAAGAGCTAGAGGCTTCAAATTTCAAGGAATGCTTACGTATATAGCATATATTGTTGTCTGAAAAAATCATAAAGATCGGTGGTATATATAGTATATATATGGTGGTATATATAGTATATATATATATTTTCGCAATTTCAGCCCCATTTTAACAGCTAGAAGCTTCAAATTTCACCAAATGCTTACGTATATTGCACATATTGTTGTCTGAAAAAAGTGATGAGATCGGTCGTATATATAGTATATATCCCCAGGACCGATTGTTCAGATAACAAACTTTTCGTAATTACTGTCCTATTTTAAGAGCTAGAGGCTTCAAATTTCAACGAATGCTTACGTATATAGCATTTATTGTTGTCTGAAAAAATCATAGAGATCGGTGGTTATATATTATATACCCCATAAAAGCTCTCATTTTTGCCCCTTTTTACGGCTAGAAGCTTAAAATTTCAACAAATTTCATCAAATACTTACGTTTACCTCATATACTGTTGAAATACGTGATTCGTAGTCATAGTTTTTACATGCAGACCACAAAAAACGTGAAGCTTTGCATCCTCACACAAAGTACCTACCTATTTTTATACTCAGTTGAGCAGAGCTCACAGAGTATATTAACTTTGATTGGATAACGGTTGGTTGTACAGGAATAAAGGAATCGACATAGATATAGACTTTCATATATCAAAATCATCAGTATAGAAAAAAAATTTGATTGAGCCATGTCCGTCCGTCCGTCCTTTAACACGACAACTTGAGTAAATTTCGAGGTATGTTGATGAAATTTTGTATGTAGGCTCCCGGGCACTCATCTCAGATCGCTATTTAAAATAAACGATATCGGACTATAACCACGCCCACTTTTCGATATCGAAAATTTCGAAAAACCGAAAAAATGCGATAATTCATTGCCAAAGACGGATAAAGCGATGAAACTTGGTAGGTGAGTTGAACGTATGTCGCAGAATAGAAAATTTTTAAAATTTTGGACAATGGGCGTGGCACCGCCCACTTTTAAAAGAAGGTAATTTAGAAGTTTTGCAAGCTGTAATTTGCAGTCTTTGGAGATATCATGATGAAATTTGGCAGGAACGTTACTGCTATTTCTACATGTATGCTTAATAAAAATTAGCAAAATCGGAGAACGACCACGCCCACTTAAAAAAAAATTTTTTTAAAGTCAAATTTAAAAAAAAAGTTAATATCTTTACAGTATATAAGTAAATTATGTCAACATTCAACTCCTGTAATGATATGGAGCAACAAAATACAAAAATAAAAGAAATTTTCAAAATGGGCGTGGCTCTGCCCTTTTTCATTTAATTTGTCTAGGATACTTTTAATGCCATAAGTCGAACAAAAATTTACGAATCCTTGTGAAATTTTGTAGGGGCTTAGATTCTAGGACGATAACGGTTTTCTGTGAAAAAGGGCGAAATCGGTTGAAGCCACGCCCAGTTTTTATATACAGTCGACCGTCTGTCCTTCCGCTCGGCCGCTAACACGATAACTTGAGCAAAAATCGATATATTTTTACTAAACTCAGTTCACGTAATTATCTGAACTCACTTTGTATTGGTATAAAATATTGCCGAAATCCGACTATGACCACGCCCACTTTTTCGATATCGAAAATTACGAAAAAAGAAAAAAAAATGCCATAATTCTATTCCAAATACGAAAAAAGGGATGAAACATGGTAATTGCATTGGTTTATTGACGCAAAATATAACTTAAGAAAAAAACTTCGTAAAATGGGTGTGGCACCATATTAAGTAAAATAAAATGAAAAAGTTCTGCAGGACGAGATCAAAAGCCTTTGGAATCTTGGCAGGAATACTCTTCGTGGTATTACATATATAAATAAATTAGCGGACCCCAGGGTCACCCTGGTCCACATTTTAGTCGATATCTCGAAAACGCCTTCATATATACAACTACCACCACTCCCTTTTAACCCCTCATTAATACCTTTAATTTGATACCCATATCGTACAAACACATTCTAGAGTCACCCCTGGTCCACCTTTATGGCGATATCTTGAAAAGGCGTCCACCTATAGAACTAAGGCCCACTCCCTTTTAAAATACTCATTAACACCTTTCTTTTGATACCCATATTGTACAAACAAATTCTAGAGTCCCCCTGGTCCACTTTTATGGCGATATCTCGAAAAGGCGTCCACCTATAGAACTAAGGCCCACGCCATTTTAAAATACTCATTAACACCTTTCATTTGATACCCATATTGTACAAACGCAGTCTAGAGTCACCCCTGGTCCACGTTTATGACGATATCCCGAAAAGGCATCCACCTATAGAACTAAGGCCCACTCCCTTTTAAAATTCTCATTAACACCTTTCATTTGATACCCATATCGTACAAACAAATTCTAGAGTCACCCCTGGTTCACCTTTATGGCGATATCTCGAAAAGGCGTCCACCTATAGAACTAAGGTCCTCTCCCTTTTAAAATACTCATTAATACCTTTCATTTGATACCCATATTGTACAAACGCATTCTAGAGCCAACTTTGGTCCACCTTTATGGCGATATCTCGAAAAGGCGTCCACCTATAGAACTAACGCCCACTCCCTTTTAAAAGTCTCATTAACGCCTTTCAT